>NC_084574.2:38767500-38812500 GCF_033978685.3 Nerophis lumbriciformis | reverse complement strand
ACATTCATACAAACAGGAAGTGTACTAGAATCACAATCATAAAAACAGGAAGTGTAGTGCAATCACAATCATACAAACAGGAAGTGTACTACAATCATACAAACAGGAAGTGTACTGGAATCACAATCATACAAACAGGAAGTGTAGTGCAATCACAATCATACAAACAGGAAGTGTACTGCAATCACAATCATACAAACAGGAAGTGTACTACAATCACAATCATACAAACAGGAAGTGTGCTGGAATCACAATCATACACACAGAAAGTGTACTGCAATCACTATCATACACACAGGAAGTGTATTGCAATCACAATCATACAAACAGGAAGTGTACTACAATCACAATGATACAAACAGGAAGTGTGCTGGAATCACAATCATACAAACAGGAAGTGTACTACAATCACAATGATACAAACAGGAAGTGTTCTGGAATCACAATCATACAGACAGGAAGTGAACTGCAATTACAATCATACAAACAGGAAGTGTGCTGGAATCACAATCATACAAACAGGAAGTGTACTGCAATCACAATTATACAAACAGGAAGTGTACTGCAATCACAATCATACAAACAGGAAGTATACTGCAATCACAATCATACACAAAGGAAGTGTAATACAATCACAATCATACAAACAGGAAGTGTACTACAATCACAATCATACAAACAGGAAGTGTACTACAATCACAATCATACAAACAGGAAGTGTACTACAATCACAATCATACAAACAGGAAGTGTGCTGGAATCACAATCACACAAAAAGGAAGTGTGCTGGAATCACAATCATACAAACAAGAAGTGTACTGGAATCACAATCATACAAACAGGAAGTGTACTGGAATCACAATCATACAAACAGGAAGTGTACTGGAATCACAATCATACAAACAGGAAGTGTACTGGAATCACAATCATACAAACAGGAAGTGTAGTGCAATCACAATCATACAAACAGGAAGTGTACTAGAATCACAATCATACAAACAGGAAGTGTAGTGCAATCACAATTATACAAACAGGAAGTGTACTGCAATCACAATCATACAAACAGGAAGTATACTGCAATCACAATCATACACAAAGGAAGTGTAATACAATCACAATCATACAAACAGGAAGTGTACTACAATCACAATCATACAAACAGGAAGTGTACTACAATCACAATCATACAAACAGGAAGTGTACTACAATCACAATCATACAAACAGGAAGTGTGCTGGAATCACAATCACACAAAAAGGAAGTGTGCTGGAATCACAATCATACAAACAAGAAGTGTACTGGAATCACAATCATACAAACAGGAAGTGTACTGGAATCACAATCATACAAACAGGAAGTGTACTGGAATCACAATCATACAAACAGGAAGTGTACTGGAATCACAATCATACAAACAGGAAGTGTAGTGCAATCACAATCATACAAACAGGAAGTGTACTAGAATCACAATCATACAAACAGGAAGTGTACTGGAATCACAATCATACATACTTGTAGTGGTCATAATCATACATATCGATGTCCAGTGTTGTAGTATTTCCATTTTTTTGTCAAATGTGAAGTAGTATTGTAGTATTTCTGTGTACTATTCAATCTAAAGTAGTATTGTAATATTTCCATATTCTACTCAATGTAAAGTAGTATTGTAGTATTTCTGTGAACTGTTCAATGTGAAGTAGTATTTTAGTACTTCCGTGTACTAATCAATGTGAAGTAGTATTGTAGTATTTCTGTGTACTATCCATGTGAAGTAGTATTTGTGTACTAATCAATGTAGAGTAGTAATTCTGTGTACTAATCAATGTAGAGTAGTAATTCTGCTGACTAATCAATGTGAAGTAGTATTTGTGTACTAATCAATGTAGAGTAATATTTCTGTGTACTAATCAATGTGAAGTAGTATTGTAGTATTTCTGTGTACTAATCAATGTGAAGTAGTATTGTAGTATTTCTGTGTACTAATCAATGTGAAGTAGTATTTATGTGTACTAATCAATATGAAGTAGTATTGTAGTATTTCTGTGTACTAATCAATGTGAGGTACTATTGTAGTAGTTCTGTGTACTAATCAATGTGAAGTAGTACTGTAGTATTTCTGTGTACTAATCAATGTGAAGTATTATTTCTGTGTACTAATCAATGTGAAGTAGTATTTCTGTGTACTAATCAATGTGAAGTAGTATTTCTGTGTACTAATCAATGTGAAGTAGTATTGTAGTATTTCTGTGTAATAATCAATGTGAAGTAGTATTGTAGTATTTCTGTGTACTAATCAATGTGAAGTAGTATTGTAGTATTTCTGTGTACTAATCAATGTGAAGTAGTATTGTAGTATTTCTGTGTACTAATCAATGTGAAGTAGTATTGTAGTATTTCTGTGTGCTAATCAATGTGAACCAACGCACGGGAGGGGGGGGGGGGGGGGGGGGGGGGGGGTTGATGTGTGAGGGAGCAGGGTTGGAGTGGGGCCGGCGTTTGGTGGTAGCAGGGGTGTATAATGTAGCCCGGAAGAGTCAGGGCTGCATGGGATTCTGGGTATTTGTTCTGTTGTGTTTATGTTGTGTTAAGGTGCAGATGTTCTCCCGAAATGTGTTTGTCATTCTTGTTTGGTTTTGGTTCAAAGTGTGGCGCATTATTAGTAAGAGTGTTAAAGTTGTTTTATATGGCCACCGTCAGTGTAACCTGTGTGGCTGTTGACCAAGTATGCCTTGCTGTCTCTTACGTGTGCAAGCAGAAGATGCATATAACAAGAGGCTGGGCTGGCACGCTGTTTATACAGATTGTAAAGAGCGCTAAATGCTGTACCATCATGGCACGCCCTTATTATTATTGTAAGGGGGAAAATCGGAGAATATTAATCCCGGGAGTTTTCTGCGAGAGGCACTGAAATCCGGAAGTCTCCCGGGAAAATTGGGGGGGTCGGCAAGTATGCAACTGAGCCGCATCAGAGTGATCAAAGAGCCGCATGCGGCTCCGGAGCCGCGGGTTGCCGACCCCTGGGCTAAGAGATCCAAGAATGTTGCAGAGTAAGCGGGTCTAAAACAGCTGGCCCTGACCAAGCAGGGAAACATATAAATAACCAAGTTAGACCAAGTCTGGGGATTTTTCTTTTTTTCTTGCGTTACCGTAGTTTCTCCGGAGAAAACTGTCTGTGTGCATGGCAATTCAATCCAACCTTGTACTATTTGATTAAGAGTAAATAAAACTCTTGTGATGAATTCACTTTTGTTCCTGTTTAAGATTTGGACTTTCTACTACACTAATCAACGTGAAGTAGTATTGTAGTATTTCTGTGTACTAATCAATGTGAAGTAGTATTGTAGTATTTCTGTGTACTAATCAATGTGACTTGATGTTGTTTGGCTGCTGCATGATGAATGATGATTTGATTGGCTGCTGATGTCAGCTGATCAGCACTCAAGCAGGATGTACATTAGTTGTCCATTAAGGCACTTTGGCGTCCACAGGGAGTTTTTATTGACCACTTTCCAGAATGTTCCACTGCGTGGAAACAAAACACATTTTGTGTCTGATCTACTAAGGTTCAAAGAACAACTACTAAACAGTATACAATATTAGCAGGTGATCTATTAAAGGTTTGCTTGTACTAAAACTGCTGCTCTTTATTTAGTGTCTGACAGACTCATTTAGTACCAAGTGTAATATTTTAATGCTAGACATAGGGAGACATGAAAATAACACGTTACAGTAATGGAGACCAGACGTAACGAAGGCATAAATAATGATCTCCGTGTCACTGGTGGACAAAATGGAACAAATTTTAGTGATATTACGGAGATGAAAGAAGTCTGTTTTAGTAACACTCTTAATGTGTGACTCAAACGAGAGAGTTGTTTTAGTAACACTCTTAATGTGTGACTCAAACGAGAGAGTTGTTTTAGTAACACTCTTAATGTGTGACTCAAACGAGTGAGTTGTTTTAGTAACACTCTTAATGTGTGACTCAAAAGAGAGAGTTGTTTTAGTAACACTCTTAATGTGTGACTCAAAAGAGAGAGTTGTTTTAGTAACACAAGGTGGTATTATTAAATATGTGTATAATTGTTTGGTTGTCAAATGTTAAGGTGGAATTAGTAAATAAATGTCGGTGTCTAGCAGGACCGATAATCAGCATTTACGTTTTCTTGGCGTTGAGTTGCAAAATGTTAGCGGACATCCATTGTTTCATGTCATTAAGACACGCCTCCAGGTGATTGTTTAATGTCATTAAGACACGCCTCCAGGTGATTGTTTAATGTCATTAAGACACGCCTCCAGGTGATTGTTTAATGTCATTAAGACACGCCTCCAGGTGATTGTTTAATGTCATTAAGACACGCCTCCAGGTGATAGTTTCATGTCATTAAGACACGCCTCCAGGTGATTGTTTAATGTCATTAAGACACGCCTCCAGGTGATTGTTTAATATCATTAAGACACGCCTCCAGGTGACTACAATCCTGGGTGTTGGTCAGCTTTAGGGGCATGTAGAGTTGGGTGACATCATCATAACAGTGAAAGCTAACAGGTATGATGTCACCTAGCGGCAGCATGTAGATGCTAAAGAGTGCAGGGCCAAGAACTGAACCCTGAGGAACTCCACAAGTTACCTTAACATAGTCCGAGGTCACATTGTTATGGGAGACACACTGCATCCTGTCAGTAAGATAAGAGTTAAACCACGACAAGGCTAAGTCTGACATACCAATACGTGTTTTGATACGCTCTAATAAAATATTATGATGGACGGTATGGAAAGCAGCGCTAAGATCAAGAAGCAGCATTGATTGATTGATTGAGACTTTTATTAGTAGATTTCACAGTGAAGTACATATTCCGTACAATTGACCACTAAATGGTAACACCCCAATAAGTGTTTCAACTTGTTTAAGTCGGGGTCCACTTAAATTGATTCATGATACAAATATATACTATCATCATAATACAGTCATCACACAAGTTATTTACAATTCGGGGTGTGGGATATTGAGGGATGGGGGGGGGGGGGGGGGGGGGGTTAAGTTTGGTTGGTATCATCACTTCAGTCATCAACAATTGAGAACAGAGAAATGGATATTGAAACAGTGTAGGTCTGACTTGGTAGGATATGTACAGCAAGTAGTGGACATAGAGAGCGAGTGAGAGAGAGAGAGAGAGAGAGAGAGAGAGAGAGAGAGAGAGAGAGAGAGAGAGAGAGATCAGAAGGCATAAGAAAAAGTATCTACATTTGATTATTTACATTTGATTATTAACAATCCGGGGAGGTAGGATGTGGAATGGAGGGTGTTAGTTTAGGGTTGAAGTTGCCTGGAGGTGTTGTTTTAGTGCGGTTTTGAAGGAGGATAGAGATGCCCTTTCTTTTACACCTGTTGGGAGTGCATTCCACATTGATGTGGCATAGAAGGAGAATGAGTTAAGACCTTTGTTAGATGGGAATCTGGGTTTAAGGTGGTTAGTGGAGCTCCCCCTGGTGTTGTGGTTATGGCGGTCATTTACGTTAAGGAAGTAGTTTGACATGTACTTCGGTATCAGGGAGGTGTAGCGGATTTTATAGACTAGGCTCAGGGCAAGTTGTTTTACTCTGTCCTCCACCCTGAGCCAGCCCACTTTGGAGAAGTGGGTAGGAGTGAGGTGTGATCTGGGGTGGAGGTCTAGAAGTAATCTGACTAGCTTGTTCTGGGATGTTTGGAGTTTAGATTTGAGGGTTTTGGAGGTGCTAGGGTACCAGGAGGTGCATGCGTGATCGAAAAAGGGTTGAACGAGAGTTCCCGCCAGATTCCTCGTGGTGCTTTTGTTGACCAGAGAGAAGATTCTATAGAGAAATCTCCTTTGTTCGTTGGTTGACCTTTTTGATTACCTTGGTTGCCATTTCATCACAGGAAAGGTTAGCCTCTAAAATGGAACCTAGGTAGGTAACCTCATCCTTCCTGGTGATAACAATGTCACCCACTTTTATAGTGAAGTCATTGACTTTCTTAAGGTTGATGTGGGACCCAAACAGGATGGATTCCGTTTTACCCAAGTGTATGGATAGCTTGTTGTCAGCGAGCCAGGTGCAAGTTCTACAGAGTTCAGCACTGAGGATTTTCTCCACCTGTGACTTGTCCTTGTCTGATACCAGCAAGGCCGAGTCATCCGCAAACAAGAACAATTCACAGTCGCATGCTGATGACAAGTCGTTTATGTATATTAGGAACAGTAAAGGCCCTAATACACTGCCTTGGGGCACTCCACAGCTCACTGAGAGGGGGGGGGGGGACACGGTGCCGTTCAACTCAACCACCTGTTCCCTCCCCTCCAAGTAAGATTGCATCCAGCTCGATGAGGTTTTGTCAAATCCGATTGCTCTGAGCTTATCCAACAGTATAGCGTGGTCAACGCTGTCAAAGGCCTTCTGAAGGTCCAGCATGACCATGCCCACGTCCACCTCATGTTTGATGTGCTCGCTCACATAGAGAAGGCATGTGTCAGTGGAATGGTTTGTTCTGAAGTCAGATAGAGAAGGCATGTGTCAGTGGAGTGGTTAGTTCTGAAGTCAGATAGAGAAGGCATGTGTCAGTGGAGTGGTTAGTTCTGAAGCCGGATTGGTATTTGTACATGAGTTTATTAGTGGCAAGGTAACTATCGACCTGTTCATAAACTATTTTTTCCACTACTTTCGAAATGGAACTGAGAATAGAAACAGGTCGGTAGTTGCCAGGTTCTAATTTGCTTCCTTTTTTAAAGAGGGGAGTTACTCTTGCTATCTTAAAATCTTTTGGTACTTGGCCTTGTGAAATTGAGAGGTTTATTATGTGCGTGATGATTGGGGCAATAATAGAGGCAGAGTCCCTGAGGAATCTGTAGGGGATATTGTCAAAGCCGGTGGCCTTGTTTGGGTGGAGCGCGCTCAATTTTTTAAACACCTCGTCCGCTGAGACCATTTCTAATTTGAAATCATTGTTGGATACTCCTAGCTTTCTGTAGAAGGCTTTAATGTGTTCTACACCAAAGCGACCAGAGTGGTGGGACAGCTTGTTGACAAGAGTTGCGGCTATGCTGGTGAAAAAGGCGTTAAGTCTGCTTGCTACCTCCATTTTGTCTGTAATGAGGGAGTCACCCTCCTTGATGTTGATGTTGGTGAGTCTGGTTTTAAGTTTCTGGCTGCAACCAGGAAGCTGCTTGTTGAGGATTTTCCAGAGCTCACGTGGCTTATTTGTGTTTTCCTCTATTTTGTCGTTAATGTAATTTTTTTTTAAGGATTTAGTCAGGTTGGTTGTCTTATTTCTTAATTTATTGCATTGCTTTTTGAGTGTTGTAAGGAGTGATTTGAGGTTATTATTATTGGGTTGTTTATCTACTTCTGTTTTGCACTTTTGGTATTCTGAGTATTTTCTGTCTCTGTCTTTTATGGCAGCTATGAGGTCTGGATTCATCCATGGTTCAGAGCGGGCTTTGATCCTGACTGTTCTCACGGGAGCCATGTCATTTAGTATCATTAGGAACGCTGTTTTGAAGCGATCCCAAGCAACATGGACCAGGTTGCTGGCGAGCACAAAGTCCCACTCATCTAATTATAAATTGAAATGATCACTGGAGTATTTTTTAAGGGATTTGGATTGGGCTGTTATGTGGCCGTTGGCTTTGGGTTTAGCTATTTTGCGGGTGTAGAAGGTTAGATAGTGGTCGCTAAGACCACAGATCATGACCCCACTATTTTTTTCAAAGATGACGCATCAGAATCCATCGTTAGCAGTAGATCATTAGTCATTTTTGCGAGGGCTGTCTCCGTAGAGTGATTTGTCCTGAAACCGGACTGAAAAGGTTCACAGAGATTGTTAGACACTAAGTGTTCATTTAGCTGCTGTGCGACAATCTTTTCCAGGATTTTGGAAATAAAGGGAAGGTGGGACACCGGTCGGTAGTTTACCATGAGGTCAGGATGGAGGTTAGGTCTTTTGAGCAGAGGATGAATAACCACTTTTTTGAATGCTAGGGGAACAGTGCTAGAGGAAAGTGATACATTTATAATATTTAGCACTGATGGACCTAAAAATACAAAAAGCTCCTTGATAAGTTTCCCAGGAAGTGGGTCAAGTAAACATGTTGTTTGTTTTATCCCACTTACACGCCGTAATAATTCCTCTAATGTTATTTAATCAAAAAGAGAGAGACTATTTTGGATATATATACAGTCGTATCTGTGTTAATAGAACCCAGTTGTAGCTGGGATGCGTTGTCTTTAATCTCCTTTCTAATGAGTTCAATTTTCTTATTAAAGAAATTACTAAAGTCATCTGCCGAGTGGGTGGAGCTACTGGGAGGTGTCCCTTGTTGGGTTAGCGATGCTACTGTACTGAACAAATATTTAGGATCATTTTTATTGAGGCGGATGAGACTTGAGTAGTAATTGGCTTTAGCTAAGGTAAGCATGCGTTTATAAGTTATTAAACTATCACTCCATGCTTGATGGAAAATCTCAAGTTTAGTCGCGCGCCATTACCTCCCTGCTTGGCTCTCAGCATCAAGGGTTGGAATTGGGGGTTAAATCACCAAAAATGATTCCCAAGCGCGGCGCTTGCTGCTGCTCACTGATCCCCTCACCTTCCAGGGGGTGAACGTGGGGATGAATCAAATGCAGAGGACAAATTCACCACACCTAGTGTGTGTGTGACTATCAGTGGTACTTTACTTTAACATTGAGTACGTTGATTTTAAGTAATATTGAGTACACTGATTTGAAATTATATTGAGTACATTGATTTTAAGTAATATTGAGTCATTTGATATTAAAGTACCATTGAGTACATTGATTTTAAATAATATTAAGTGCACTGATTTTAAGTAATATTGAGTACATTGATATTTGATGACATTCTAAAATGAGCATAAAGTGTTGAAAGCACATGAAATAGTACATAATAATCATGAATACATAACTAATAATTGTTCATGTATGAAGTGTTGAAATGTAGATGAAATAGTACATAATAATCATGAATACATAACTAATAATTGTTCGTGTATGAAGTGTTGAAATGTGGATGAAATAGTACATAATAATCATGAATACTTAACTAATAATTGTTCATGTATGAAGTGTTGAAATGTGGATGAAATAGTACATAATAATCATGAATACTTAACTAATAATTGTTCATGTATGAAGTGTTGAAATGTACATGAAATAGTACACAATAATCATGAATAGATAACTAATAATTGCTCATGTATGAAGTGTTGAAATATACATGAAATAGTACATAATAATCATGAATACATAAATAAAAATTGTTCATGTATGAAGTGTTGAAATGTGGATGAAATAGTACATAATAATCATAAATACATAAATAATAATTGTTCATGTATGAAGTGTTGAAATGTGGATGAAATAGTACATAATAATCATGAATACTTAACTAATAATTGTTCATGTATGAAGTGTTGAAATGTACATGAAATAGTACATAATAATCATGAATACATAAATAAAAATTGTTCATGTATGAAGTGTTGAAATGTGGATGAAATAGTACATAATAATCATAAATACATAAATAATAATTGTTCATGTATGAAGTGTTGAAATGTGGATGAAATAGTACACAATAATCATGAATAGATAACTAATAATTGCTCATGTATGAAGTGTTGAAATGTACATTATCCATCCATCCATCCATTTTCTACCGCTTATTCCCTTTTGGGGTCGCGGGGGGCGCTGGAGCCTATCAGCTACAATCGGGCGGAAGGCGGGGTACACCCTGGACAAGTCGCCACCTCATCGCAGGGCCAACACAGATAGACAGACAACATTCACACTCACATCCACACACTAGGGACCATTTAGTGTTGCCAAATAATAATCATGAATACATAACTAATAATTGTTCATGTATGAAGTGTTGAAATGTAGATGAAATAGTACATAATAATCATAAATACATAAGAAATAATTGAGACAAATGTAGATGAAATAGTACATAATAATCATGAATACATAACTAATCATTGAGAGAAATGGAAATGAAATAGTACATAATCATCATGAATACATAACTAATAATTGAGAGGAATGTAAATGACATAGTACATAATCATCATGAATACATAACTAATTGAGAGAAATGTAGATGAAATAGTACATAATCATCATGAATACATAACTAATAATTGACAGAAATGTAGATGAAATAGTACATAATCATCATGAATACATAACTAACAATTGAGAGAAATGTAAATGAAATAGTACATAATAATCATGAATACATAACTAATAATTGAGACAAATGTAGATGAAATAGTACATAATAATCATGAATACATAACTAATAATTGAGACAAATGTAGATGAAATAGTACATAATAATCATGAATACATAATTAGTAATTAAGACAAATGTAGATGAAATAGTACATAATTATTATGATTACATAACTAATAATTGAGAGAAATGTAAATGACATAGTACATAATCATCATGACTACATAACTAATAATTGAGAGAAATGTAAATGACATAGTACATAATCATCATGAATACATAACTAATTGAGAGAAATGTAGATGAAATAGTACATAATCATGAATACATAACTAATAATTGAGAGAAATGTAGATGAAATGGTACATAATCATCATGAATACATAACTAACTGAGAGAAATGTAGATGAAATAGTATATAATCATCATGACTACATTAATAATTGAGAGAAATGTAGATGACATAGTACATAATCATCATGAATACATAACTAATAATTGAGAGAAATGTAGATGAAATAGTACATAATCATCATGAATACATAACTAATAATTGAGAGAAATGTAGATGACATAGTACATAATCATCATGACTACATAACTAATAATTGAGAGAAATGTAAATGACATAGTACATAATCATCATGACTACATAACTAATAATTGAGAGAAATGTAAATGACATAGTACATAATCATCATGAATACATAACTAATTGAGAGAAATGTAGATGAAATAGTACATAATCATGAATACATAACTAATAATTGAGAGAAATGTAGATGAAATGGTACATAATCATCATGAATACATAACTAACTGAGAGAAATGTAGATGAAATAGTACATAATAATCATGAATACATAAGTAATAATTGAGACAAATGTAGATGAAATAGTACATAATAATCATGAATACATAACTAATAATTGAGACAAATGTAGATGACATAGTACATAATCATCATGAATACATAACTAATAATTGAGAGAAATGTAGATGACATAGTACATAATCATCATGAATACATAACTAACTGAGAGAAATGTAGATGAAATAGTACATAATAATCATGAATACATAACTAATAATTGAGAGAAATGTAGATGACATAGTACATAATAATCATGAATACATAACTAATAATTGAGACAAATGTAGATGAAATAGTACATAATAATCATGAATACATAACTAATAATTGAGACAAATGTAGATGACATAGTACATAATCATCATGAATACATAACTAATAATTGAGAGAAATGTAGATGACATAGTACATAATCATCATGAATACATAACTAATAATTGAGAGAAATGTAGATGACATAGTACATAATCATCATGAATACATAACTAATAATGAGTTTGTGGACAACTAATGAGTCCAAACATCAATCATTTGGAATCAAATGTCCAAATAAAAATGTGTTATTGATCAAGTGGAGTCATCCAGCACGGATTGTGACGTCACATCTAAACACAACTTCCTGTTTGTACTTCAAAATAGAAGCAATGTGAAGAAGAACAATCATGCTGTCATCTTTTCCACAAACAGGAAGTTGTGCTGATCGATGACTTGAACACGAACATCGAGCACCTGAACGCACCATCGGTCACGCCCGCGCAGCGTGATGAAGATGACGATGACGTGACGGGAAGACGACAATAACACTCACCTGGCGATGAAGATGACGATGACGTGACGGGAAGACGACAATAAGACTCACCTGGCGATGAAGATGACGATGACGATGGCGATGGCGATGAAGATGACGACGACGTGACGGGAAGACGACAATAAGACTCACCTGGCGATGAAGATGACGATGACGATGATGAAGAGGATGCTGCTGCAGGAGATGACCACGCCCTCTCGCTTTTCTGCTGCGTTCAATGACTCTTGTAAAACTCAGCGTCCCCTCAAGAGCCAACAAAATGACTTGAGTCTTCCGTCCTGGATGCGCACGCGCACACGCGATTTCCAGCAGGCCGCGCCCACCCCTTCGTGACGTATTTGCCATCAAATGACCACGCCCCCCGCTCATTTGATTGGTCGCTGCAAAGTCTGTCGTTGTGCCTTCAGGAAGGAAACACTCATTTTATTTGTATATTACTTTTATTCTTATATTACTTTTATTCATAGATTACTTTTATTCTAGGATTACTTTTATTCTTATCTAATTTTTATTCATAGATGACTTTTATTCTTGGATTACTTTTATTTTTGGATTACTTTTATTCAGATATCTTTTATTGTTGGATTACTTTCATTACTTTTATTATCATATTACTTTTATTCTTAGATTACTTTTATTGTTATATGACTTTTATTCTTGGATTACTTTTATTCTTATACGACTTTTATTCTTGTATTATTTTTATTTTTATATTACTTTTATTCTTAGATTACTTTTATTCTTAGATTACTTTTATTCATAGAGTACTTTTATTCCTAGATTACTTTTATTCATAATTACTTTTATTCTTGTATGACTTTTATTCTTAAATGACTTATTCTTAGATGATGTGCAGAACTTGGGTTAGGGGTTAGGGTTATGACTGTCAGTGTGTACATTTATCATGATGACATATTTATATTCTTATCTACATATTTACACTATTTATATTCTTACACTATTTATATTCTTTCCTGCATAATTACACAATTTATATTCTTATACTATTTATATTCTTTCCTGCATAATTACACAATTTATATTCTTACCTACATATTTCCATCCTTATATGTGCAACTAGGGTTGCTCTTTTAATAAAATGCATTCACTTCAATATTAGTGTGCTAGGTAGCCTAGCTAACATGCTAGCACAAGTGAAGAAGTTACAAATAGTAACTATTGATACAATCTAACATATTGATTGTATCAATAAAGTTGATTTATTGGACTATTAGCTGTGTGCTAGGTAGCTTAGCTAACATGTGCTAGCACAAGTGAAGGATTGAAGAAGTTACAAATAGTAACTATATTGATACAATTAAAAAACATTTATTGTATAAATAAAGTTGATTTATTGGAATGTTAGCAATGTGCTAGGTAGCTTAGCTAACATGCTAGCACCAGTGAAGGATTGATAACTTTATTGATCGAGGGAAGAAGATGTCCACTCATCAGAAGTCCAACCACTGGTCCAGGTACACACAGTTCCACTCATCAGAAGTCCAACCACTCATCCAGGTACACACAGTTCCACTCATCAGAAGTCCAACCACTCGTCCAGGTACACACAGTTCCACTCATCAGAAGTCCAACCACTCGTCCAGGTACACACAGTTCCACTCATCAGAAGTCCAACCACTGGTCCAGGTACACACAGTTCCACTCATCAGAAGTCCAACCACTCATCCAGGTACACACAGTTCCACTCATCAGAAGTCCAACCACTCGTCCAGGTACACACAGTTCCACTCATCAGAAGTCCAACCACTCATCCAGGTACACACAGTTCCACTCATCAGAAGTCCAACCACTGGTCCAGGTACACACAGTTCCACTCATCAGAAGTCCAACCACTGGTCCAGGTACACACAGTTCCACTCATCAGAAGTCCAACCACTGGTCCAGGTACACACAGTTCCACTCATCAGAAGTCCAACCACTCATCCAGGTACACACAGTTCCACTCATCAGAAGTCCAACCACTGGTCCAGGTACACACAGTTCCACTCATCAGAAGTCCAACCACTCATCCAGGTACACACAGTTCCACTCATCAGAAGTCCAACCACTCGTCCAGGTACACACAGTTCCACTCATCAGAAGTCCAACCACTGGTCCAGGTACACACAGTTCCACTCATCAGAAGTCCAACCACTCGTCCAGGTACACACAGTTCCACTCATCAGAAGTCCAACCACTGGTCCAGGTACACACAGTTCCACTCATCAGAAGTCCAACCACTCATCCAGGTACACACAGTTCCACTCATCAGAAGTCCAACCACTCGTCCAGGTACACACAGTTCCACTCATCAGAAGTCCAACCACTGGTCCAGGTACACACAGTTCCACTCATCAGAAGTCCAACCACTCGTCCAGGTACACACAGTTCCACGGTGAGATTTCTCCTCCTGGGTGACAGTCGTCAAAAACCTGCCAAACAATAAGAAACATTATGGGTACAACCAAGATGGCGGTGACCTTCCACCCTCGTGTTACCGGGCAGAGGCCGCAGGGCGTCTTGACCAGGCCAGTGGGCGGGACGATGGCGTGGACGCTGCGGTAGAGCTTGATGTGTCCGTCCACGCTGCCCAGTGTTCCCTCCTTGGCGGCCATGACGCTCACCTCCACTTTGCCGTCATAGACCAGGGTGTTGAGGATGGTCTCCATGTCCTCCATGGACAGGTCCACCTGCCGCCACACGGACAGCTGTCAGTCACAGTCACAGTCACACGGCGTGAGGGGGCAGGGCTACCTTGCTGATTCCCAGCTCGCAGATGTACTTCCAGACTTCGTGTGAGGTGGCGAAGGAAGCGTTCCTCTGCATCATGGGACTCTGCTTACCGTCCCTGGCCGCCTCCGCCTAACCACGGTCACAACGATAGTATTAAAACTTTACCATCACAACGTTAGCGCTAAAACATTAGTATTAAAACCTTACCATCAAAATGTTAGCGCTAAAACATTAGTATTAAAACGTTAGCGCTAAATCATTAGTGTGGAGGGGGGCGTGGCCTGCGGGCCTGCCGCGGAACGGGGTGTGCCAGGACCAGCCTCAAAGACAGCGGCAAGTGAGTGGTTGGCCCAGGTGGGCCTTGTTATCTAATCACCTGTCACCTTTATGAGACACGTAGTTAAGAGTTGGAGGTGCTGATGAGCGGCCGCAAGAAGAAAAGACATTGTGCTGGAAAGCAGAGGCCGATTGCTATTTATGAAAATAAAACAGTGTTATACTCTGAATTCCTGGCTCTCCTGGCAGTGTGTGGTGGTCCGAAGAACCCACTAGAGGGCAACCTCTACATTTGGCGCCCAATAAACCGGACCACCTGAGGAGATGGAAGCCGACCCCCGGGCAGCATTTATGAACATTCTTGCGGAGGTGACGACGGCCAACTATCGACAGCTGGAGGCGGTCCGCCAACAAGTGTCCCAGCAGAGCCAAATCTTGCAGGCGGGCGGGAGCGGCACTGCCAACATCAGCGGCCGTCTCCATGCAGTGCATGGGGGAAGAAGAGGACCCCCATGCCTTCATAGACATTTTTGTGGCCACAGCGGAGGCATGTGCGTGGCCCAAAGAGGAGTGGGGAGTGCGTCTACTGCCGCTGCTGGCAGGGGAGGCGCAGCGGGCGGCGCTTAGCCTACCGGCAGCCTCCCGCGTGCACTTCCCGGTGCTGGACCGGACCGGTTGCACAGCCGAGGACCACCGACGCCGGTTCCGGGCGCTGCGTCTGGGGACAGAGGACCGCCTGTTCGTGCTTAGACAGCAGCTCCAGGACGCGGCGACACTTTGGCTGCAGCCAAGAGAGGGCAACGACCAGGTGATGGAGCAGCTGGTCACGGAGCAGTTCTTGGAGGCGATCCCAGCGTGGACGGCGGCCTGGGTCCGTTACCACCGGCCCCAAGATCTGGCCGCAGCAGTGACACTCGCCGAGGACCACCTGGCGGTGCACCGCGAGGCGCGAAGGGAGACGACCGTGGAGGCGGCGGAGCGCCAAGCACCAGCACCACGCAGACCGAGCACGCAGTGGGAGGATGCGGCACCGCCGGTCCCGCGGCGCCGCGCAACTAACTTTTTTTATTGTGCTTTCTTGTAGATCCTGGCTGCTGCGTATACAGTGCTTCCCGCGCAGGCGTTCCGTAGGCGTGGGCAGCCCGGTCAAATGCGTCAGGGACCTCCACGCATTGAGGTGAGGCAGGTGATCCAGGTTACCGACCCTCCGACGCCCTCCCCCGGCCCGGGTGAGACGTACTGTATGCCGGTAAGGGTACAAGCGAGTACACACCGGGCGATGGTGGATTCGGGCAGCGAGCAGTCCATGATCCACCAGAACTTGGTTCGACCCGGGGATTTGAGGCAGGCAGCATGGGTGAAAATTAGATGTGTTCATGGAGATGTGCACGAATACCTTGTGGTGCCGGTAGAAATTCAATACGGCGGACAAAAACATAGTGTCAAGGTTGCTGTAAGTGCGCACATTACGCACCCCTTAATCATGGGTACCAATTGGGCGGGGTTTAACAATTTAGTGACGCAGTGTGTGGGGGTGCGTTCACGACCAGTGGGAAAGGGGAATATCTGCGCGGTTCTCAGTGGCGACGCGGGTTCATCCGACACTGCAGAGGGGCAACCGGCGGGGACTTCGCGGGTACCTACCCTACGGAGGATTTCCCCCTCGAGTAGTCTCGGGATGACATTCTGCGCGCAGCCTGGGACAGCGCGGGTATTCCCTCAATTTTCAGTCATTAGAGATAGATTATACAGAGTGAGTCATGACACTCAAACAGGAGAGGAGATCACCCAGTTGTTGGTGCCCAAACGCCGTCGGGAAATGGTTTTCCAGGCGGCGTGCAAAGTATGATAAGACACTCCACCGGGTAATGGTCCGTTTCTATTGGCCAGGTATCCGGGCAGACGTGCACCGCTGGTGCGCGGCCTGCCAGCTGGTCAATCCAGCGGCCGCGGCCATTACCACTCATGGAGGTCCCGTTTGAGCGGATTGGCATGGACCTCGTTGGACCATTTTACCCGAGCACACGGGGATATCGTTTTGCGCTAGTCCTGGTGGATTACGCAACTCATTATCCCGAAGCAGTGCCGCTGCGCTCCATCTCATGTGCTAGACACCGACATCTATTTAATAATACCACCTTAACATTTGAAAACCAAACAATTACACAAGGCGACCGGGTAAAGAATCTGGCTATTATCTTACACCCAACTCTCTCCTTTGAGTCACACATTAAGAGTGTTACTAAAACAACTCTCTCCTTTGAGTCACACATTAAGAGTGTTACTAAAACAACTCTCTCCTTTGAGTCACACATTAAGAGTGTTACTAAAACAACTCTCTCCTTTGAGTCACACATTAAGAGTGTTACTAAAACAACTCTCTCCTTTGAGTCACACATTAAGAGTGTTACTAAAACAACTCTCTCCTTTGAGTCACACATTAAGAGTGTTACTAAAACAACTCTCTCCTTTGAGTCACACATTAAGAGTGTTACTAAAACAACTCTCTCCTTTGAGTCACACATTAAGAGTGTTACTAAAACAACTCTCTCCTTTGAGTCACACATTAAGAGTGTTACTAAAACAACTCTCTCCTTTGAGTCACACATTAAGAGTGTTACTAAAACAACTCTCTCCTTTGAGTCACACATTAAGAGTGTTACTAAAACAACTCTCTCCTTTGAGTCACACATTAAGAGTGTTACTAAAACAACTCTCTCCTTTGAGTCACACATTAAGAGTGTTACTAAAACAACTCTCTCCTTTGAGTCACACATTAAGAGTGTTACTAAAACAACTCTCTCCTTTGAGTCACACATTAAGAGTGTTACTAAAACAACTCTCTCCTTTGAGTCACACATTAAGAGTGTTACTAAAACAACTCTCTCCTTTGAGTCACACATTAAGAGTGTTACTAAAACAACTCTCTCCTTTGAGTCACACATTAAGAGTGTTACTAAAACAACTCTCTCCTTTGAGTCACACATTAAGAGTGTTACTAAAACAACTCTCTCCTTTGAGTCACACATTAAGAGTGTTACTAAAACAACTCTCTCCTTTGAGTCACACATTAAGAGTGTTACTAAAACAACTCTCTCCTTTGAGTCACACATTAAGAGTGTTACTAAAACAACTCTCTCCTTTGAGTCACACATTAAGAGTGTTACTAAAACAACTCTCTCCTTTGAGTCACACATTAAGAGTGTTACTAAAACAACTCTCTCCTTTGAGTCACACATTAAGAGTGTTACTAAAACAACTCTCTCCTTTGAGTCACACATTAAGAGTGTTACTAAAACAACTCTCTCCTTTGAGTCACACATTAAGAGTGTTACTAAAACAACTCTCTCCTTTGAGTCACACATTAAGAGTGTTACTAAAACAACTCTCTCGTTTGAGTCACACATTAAGAGTGTTACTAAAACGGCCTTTCAAATTCATTCCAAATTCGACGCTGAGATCATTATTCATGCGTTCGTTACGTCTCGTCTCGATTACTGTAACGTATTATTTTGGGGTCTCCCTATGTCTAGCATTAAAAGATTACAGTTGGTACAAAATGCGGCTGCTCGACTTTTGTACTGGCTTCCTGTGCACTTAAGATGTGACTTTAAGGTTTTACTACTTACGTATAAAATACTACACGGTCTAGCTCCATCCTATCTTGCTGATTGTATTGTACCACATGTCCCGGCAAGAAATCTGCGATCAAAGAACTCCGGCTTATTAGTGATTCTCAGAGCCCAAAAAAAGTCTGCGGGCTATAGAGCGTTTTCTATTCGGGCTCCAGTACTATGGAATGCCCTCCCGGTAACAGTTAGAGATGCTACCTCAGTAGAAGCATTTAAGTCCCATCTTAAAACTCATTTGTATACTCTAGCCTTTAAATAGACCCCCTTTTTAGACCAGTTGATCTGCAGTTTATTTTCTTTCTCCTCTGCTCCCCCCTCTCTCTTGTGGAGGGGGAGACACACAAGTCCGGTGGCCATGGATGTGCTGGCTGTCCAGAGTCGGGACCCGGGGTGGACCGCTCGCCTGTGCATCGGTTGGGGACATCTCTGCGCTGCTGACCCGTCTCCGCTCGGGATGGTTTCCTGCTGGCCCCACTATGAACTGCACTCTCACTATTATGTTAGATCCACTATGGACTGGACTCTTACTATTATGTTGGATCCACTATGGACTGGACTCTCACAATATTATGTCAGACCCACTCGACATCCATTGCATTCGGTCTCCCCTAGAGGGGGCTGGGGGGTTACCCACATATGCGGTCCTCTCCAAGGTTTCTCATAGTCATTCACATTGACGTCCCACTAGGGTGAGTTTTCCTTGCCCTTGTGTGGGCTTTGTACCGAGGATGTCGTTGTGGCTTGTGCAGCCCTTTGAGACACTTGTGATTTAGGGCTATATAAATAAACATTGATTGATTGATCTCTGCAAAGAGTTTAGCGCAAGCGCTGTTTCAGGTTATCTCCCGAGTCGGAATGCCGAAAGAGATTGTGACTGACAAGGGCACGTCCTTTATGTCACGCACGATAAAGGAGCTATACGGATTATTGGGGATCAAATCCATTCGGACCAGCGTCTACCACCCTCAGACCAATGGGTTGGTGGGGCGGCTGAATAGGACATTGAAATCCATGATCCATGATGATTTAAGTGGACCCCGACTTAAACAAGTTGAAAAACTTATTGGGGTGTTACCATTTAGTGGTCAATTGTACAGAATATGTACTGTACTGTGCAATCTACTAATAAAAGTTTCAATCCATCAATCAATCCGTAAATTTGTGCACGAGGACAAACCAAATTGGCATAAATGGTTGGATTCCCTGCTGTTTGCAATGCGGGAGGTTCCCCGGGCCTCCACAGCCGCGCAGGGTTTTGGACCTTATTAAGGAAAGCTGGGAGGAAGGTCCAAGCCCCAGCAAAAATGAAATACAATACGTCATGGACCTGAGAGCAAAACTCCACATAGTGGGGCACTTGTCACGCAAGAATTTGCTCCGGGCCCAGGAACGTCAGCAGCGCTTGTATAACAGGGGGACGCAGCTATGGAAATTTTCACCGGGAGAAAAAGTGCTTGTATTACTCCCGACGTCCAGCTCAAAATTACTCGCCAAGTGGCAAGGACCCTTTGTGGTCACACGGCGAGTGAGCGATGTGGATTATGAGGTCCGGTGCTCGGACCAGGGCAGAGACACCCAAATTTACCATCTCAACCTCCTGAAAGCATAGATGGAGGCGGAGCCTGGTCCATGGTGACGGTGGTCGAGGAGGAGGAGGAGTTCGGGCCAGAGATCCCGCGCTCTGCCCCGCCTTACCTCCTCCTCTGTGATAATCAGCTCAAGTTAGCGCAGAAAGCAGATGTTGCCAAGCTGCAGCAGCGCTTTTCTGATGTGTTCTCCCCTCGGCCCGGCCGCATGAACCTCATCCAATATCACCTTGAGACCAGGCCGGGGGTTACGGTGCGGTCTCGGCCCTACAGAATCCCCGAACACAAACGCAAAGTGGTTCAGGAAGAATTAAGAGTCTATTCTGGAGTTAGGGGTAATAAAAGAGTCACACAGTGCGTGGTGCAGCCCCATCATTCTAGTAGGGAAGAAGGATGGGTCTGTGCGGTTCTGTGTGGATTACCGCAAGGTAAATGAGGTGTCACGTTTTGACGCCTACCCAATGCCCCGAGTCGACGAGCTCCTGGACTGCTCGTTTTTTCACGACACTGGATTTGACCAAGTGCTACTGGCAGATTCCCTTGTCGCCAGAGTCCAAGGAAAAAAACCGCATTTTTCCACTCCGGAAAGATTGTACCAATTCCTTTCCGTTTGGCTTGTTCGGTGCGCCCGCCTCATGGACCGGGTGCTGCGCCCTCACGCTGCATACGCGGCCGCCTATCTGGATGACGTCATCATCCAGAGTGGTGGCTGGGAAGAACACATGCGGCGAGTGGGGGCGGTGCTCGAGTCCCTGAGGCAGGCGGGGCTCACCGCCAACCCGGCAAAGTGTACGGTTGGCCGGAGGGAAGTACAGTATTTGGGGTACCACATGGGAGGGGGGCAGGTGCGCCCGCAAGTAGATAAAACAGGGGCAAGTGCAGCCTGCCCAACCCCCAAGACGAAAAAAGAGGTGAGGCAATTTTTGGGACTGGCAGGTTACTATCAGAGATTTATCCCCGGTTCGCGGACCTGACCAGCCCACTAACTGACCTCACCCGAAAGGGTGCTCCAGATCTGGTCCAGTGGACGGAGCAGTGCCAGCAGGCGTTTGAAAGGGTCAAGAAGGTCCTCTGCGAGGAGCCGGTCCTACACATGCCTGATTTTTCTCTCCCGTTCTGTCTGCAGGCTGACGCGTCGGGCAGAGGGCTGGGAGCTGTTTTGTCCCAGCAGGTGGGGGGCGTCGACTGCCCCATTCTGTACATCAGCCGGAAGCTCTCCGATCGGGAGGTGAGGTACAGCACCATGGAGAGGGAGTTCCTCGCCATCCGGTGGGCGGTCAGTGCCCTCCGGTACTACCTCCTGGGGCGCTCATTCAGTCTCTGCTCGGACCACAAACCCCTCCAGTGGCTCCACCGCATGAAGGATGCCAACGCGCGGATCACCCGTTGGTATCTAGCTTTACAACCCTACAATTTCAGTGATCCACAGACCGGGGGCGCAGATGGCCGTGGCTGACTTCCTCTCCCGCTCCCTCACGAGGTGGGGAGTAGGCGCGGCCTGAGTCTGGCAGGGGAGGTATGTGGAGGGGTCGTGGCCTGCCGTGGAACGGGGTGTGTCAGGTCCGGCCTCAAAGACAGCGACAGGTGAGTGGATGGCCCAGGTGAGCCTTGTTATCTAATCACCTGTCGCTTTTATTAGCAGCAGCCGGGATAAGACACCTAGCTGGAGTTGGAGGTGCTGATGAGCGGCCGCAAGAAGAAAAGACATTGTGCTGGAAAGCAGAGGCCGATTGCTATTTATGAAAATAAAACAGTGTTAGACCCTGAATTCCGGGCTCTCCTGGCAGTGTGTGGTGGCAACCTCTACAATTAGTATTAAAACGTTAACATCAAAGCATTAACGCTAAAACATTAGTATTAAAACCTTACCATCAAAACGTTAGCGCTAAAACATTAGTATTAAAACGTTACCCTCAAAGCATTAACGCTAAAACATTAGTATTAAAACGTTACCATCAGAACGTTAGCGCTAAAACATTAGTATTAAAAGGTTAGCATCAAAACGTTGGTGCTAAAACCTTAGCAGGGACTGCCCCTGCCGCCCCCCAGGCACACTCACCTTGGTCTGCAGGAACTTGAAGCACTGCTGGTTGAGAACCTCCACAAACTCTGACTCAAAGTCCTGGTCGCTGTACCACGCCCCCCCTGTCACCGAGCGGTCAGGTTGCACGTTGTACAACATGTACACCTTCTTCTTGGACGCCTGCACACATATAGTACACATATAGTACACACATATAGTACACACATAGTACTGTGGTAGCCACTTTTGTGTTATTTATATTTCTGTAGTCCTGCATATATTATAAAGTTATATTCATTATTTGTTGCTTGATGAATACCTGGGCCTACTGTGCTACTGTACTTTAAATGTTTGTCATTATGGTAGCCATTTTTGTGTTATTTATTTTTCTCTAGTACTGCATATTAGAGCTCCAGCTATCAAATATTTTAGTAATCGAGTATTCTATTGATCGATTAATCGAGTAATCGAACAAATCCTTTCTTTTTGTTGTTGTCCTGTCCAGCTTCTCAGTAGATGTAGATGATCTATATCGGCTCTACATATTTACTTTACAAAAGACAAGTGTGAGATACTTATTTGTATTTTGACTTGATTAAATGTATTGATATTATTATTTGGTGCAACCAGAGCAATATTTTTGCTGAATTAAGGTTTAATTATACATGTTAAGATGTGCCCTCAATTATTACGTTTGGCCTAATTGTCTTTTATTTCCTAAACGCCTGTTTTCATTATTGAAGGCTGACATGCACAGCTGAAATGCGTCTGTGGTTGATTGGGCCAATTTGTGTGTGCTAATAAAAACAGGTGCGCTCACAGCCCTATGTGCTGTGTGCTGTGACCACATACACCAAGTTCTTGTCTCTCAAGTGTTTTTGATGATTATTATATGGTGCCGTTTAAATGGTGCTTTCTCCACGCAAATCTGCTGAACTGTTTTCTAGCTGCCAACAATACATAAACAATATAAGAAGACAAACCACTTAATAATGACAACAACAGTTTTACATTTGAAGAATGCAACACAGTTCACTGCATGCAAAATAGTCATCAATGTTCATTTTGCCATCATAACATGTTTGAGATGAAAACACATCAAAATGAATATTCCCTGACAAAGTTAAAATAAAACTACATTCTTAGTATCAACAATTAAACAATAAGAACAGTTTTCATGATATCAAACATAAAAAGTAAATCAGGTAGTGCCATTAATACTGCATTTGAAATGTGCAGTGTATGATGTGTGACGTAAACACGCTGTGCAACACCTAAACATTTGAAATGTGCAGTGTATGATGTGTGACGTCAACACGCTGTGCAACACCTAAACATTTGAAATGTGCAGTGTATGATGTGTGACGTCAACACGCTGTGCAACACCTAAACATTTGAAATGTGCAGTGTATGATGTGTGACGTCAACACGCTGTGCAACACCTAAATAGTCCGTGACAAACGTGAGCTTTATGCCATGTCCATAGGAACACAGAGAGTTTCAAAAAGACCTGTTTGGGGTTAAAACAATGTCCCTCCACACAAGTGTCATTTTAAAAATGTCTATGTCTACACAGACGCACGCACGCGCACGCGCACGCGCACACGCACACGCACACACACACCTGCTGTCATGCACTTTTTGTCCAATCAGAAGCCTGAAGAAAGCAGCAATATCTGACTTGGTGGCATTATGTTTATTTTGATATACTTTAGATGTACAATGACATGTACATTATCTTTAAAACCTGCCTGCACGTACACACAATCCTGGGAACATTATTAAAGAATCCTGGGAACATTATTAAAGAATCCTGGGAACATTATTAAAGAATCCTGGGAACATTATCAAAGAATCCTGGGAACATTATTAAAGAATCCTGGGAACATTATTAAAGAATCCTGGGAACATTATTAAAGGCCTACTGAAAGCCACTACTAGCGACCACACAGTCTGATAGTTTATATATCAATGATGAAATGTTAACATTGCAACACATGCCAATACGGCCGGGTTACATTACTAAAGTGCAATTTTAAATTTCGCACAATATATCCTGCTGAAAACGTCTCGGTATGATGACGTCAACGCGTGACGTCACGGATTGTGGAGGACATTTTGGGACAGCATGGTGGCCAGCTATTAAGTCGTCTGTTTTCATCGCAAAATTCCACAGTATTCTGGACATCTGTGTTGGTGAATCTTTTGCAATTTGTTCAATGAACAATGGAGACAGCAAAGAAGAAAGCTGTAAGTGGGAAGCGGTGTATTGGCGGCCGGCTGCAGCAACACAAACACAGTCGGTGTTTCATTGTTTACATTCCCGAAAGATGACAGTCAATCTTTACCATTGGCCTGCGGAGAACTGGGACAACAGAGACTCTTACCAGAAGGACTTTGAGTTGGATACGCAGACACGGTACCGTGAGTACACAGCCGCGGCTTCCAAACATTTGATCGCTTGCCCGTACGTAACTTTGGTGACTTTGGGGAAATATATGTGCTGTATGAACTTTGGGGAGGTGAACGGTACTTTGGGCTGTGGGATTGAGTGTGTTGTGCAGGTGTTTGAGTTGTATTGGCGGGTTATATGGACGGGAGGGGGGAGGCGTTTGTTATGCGGGATTAATTTGTGGCATATTAAATATAAGCCTGGTTGTGTTGTGGCTAATAGAGTATATATATGTCTTGTGTTTATTTACTGTTTTAGCTGAATATCAGGTCCCACCCGCCTCTCACAGCATCTTCCCTATCTGAATGGCTCCCACTGCCCTCTAGTCCTTCACTCTCACTTTCCTCATCCACCAATCTTTCATCCTCGCTCAAATTAATGGGGAAATCGTCGCTTTCTCGGTCCGAATCGCTCTCGCTGCTGGTGGCCATGATTGTAAACAATGTTTGGATGTGAGGAGCTCCACAACCTGTGACGTCACGCTACTCGTCTGCTACTTCCGCTACAGGCAAGGCTTTTTTATCAGCGACCAAAAGTTGCGAACTTTATCGTCGATGTTCTCTACTAAATCCTTTCAGCAAAAATATGGCAATATCGCGAAATGATCAAGTATGACACATAGAATGGACCTGCTATCCCCGTTTAAATAAGAAAATCACATTTCAGTAGGCCTTTAAAGAATCCTGGGAACATTATTAAAGAGTGAATGTGCTGCTGAAAGCCAACACTTATAGAATTATAAGCACGCACTAACCAAACCCTTTTGCATGTTTAAGTGTCTATATAAAGTGTCTATATAAAGTGTCTATATAAAGTTTCTATATAAAGTTTCTATATAAAGTTTCTATATAAAGTGTCTATATAAAGTGTCTATGTAAAGTGTCTATATAAAGTGTCTATATAAAGTGTCTCTATAAAGTGTCTATATAAAGTGTCTATATAAAGTGTCTATATAAAGTGTCTATATAAAGTGTCTATATAAAGTGTCTATATAAAGTATCTCTATAAAGTGTCTATATAAAGTGTCTATATAAAGTGTCTATATAAAGTTTCTATATAAAGTATCTATATAAAGTTTCTATATAAAGTTTCTATATAAAGTGTCTATGTAAAGTGTCTATATAAAGTGTCTCTATAAAGTGTCTATATAAAGTGTCTATATAAAGTATCTCTATAAAGTGTCTATATAAAGAATCTATATAAAGTGTCTATATAAAGTGTCTATATAAAGTATCTATATAAGTATCTCTATAAAGTGTCTATATAAAGTATCTATATAAAGTGTCTATATAAAGTGTCTATATAAAGTGTCTATATAAAGTATCTATATAAAGTATCTATATAGTGTCTATATAAAGTATCTATATAAAGTGTCTATATAAAGTATCTATATAAAGTGTCTATATAAAGTATCTATATAAAGTATCTATATAAAGTGTCTATATAAAGTATCTCTATAAAGTGTCTATATAAAGTGTCTATATAAAGTGTCTATATAAAGTGTCTATATAAAGTGTCTATATAAAGTTTCTATATAAAGTATCTATATAAAGTTTCTATATAAAGTTTCTATATAAAGTGTCTATATAAAGTGTCTATGTAAAGTGTCTATATAAAGTGTCTCTATAAAGTGTCTATATAAAGTGTCTATATAAAGTATCTCTATAAAGTGTCTATATAAAGAATCTATATAAAGTGTCTATATAAAGTGTCTATATAAAGTATCTATATAAGTATCTCTATAAAGTGTCTATATAAAGTATCTATATAAAGTGTCTATATAAAGTGTCTATATAAAGTGTCTATATAAAGTATCTATATAAGTATCTCTATAAAGTGTCTATATAAAGTATCTATATAAAGTGTCTATATAAAGTGTCTATATAAAGTATCTATATAAAGTATCTCTATATAAAGTATCTATATAGTGTCTATATAAAGTATCTATATAAAGTGTCTATATAAAGTATCTATATAAAGTATCTCTATATAAAGTATCTATATAGTGTCTATATAAAGTATCTATATAAAGTGTCTATATAAAGTATCTATATAAAGTGTCTATATAAAGTGTCTATATAAAGTATCTATATAAAGTATCTCTATATAAAGTATCTATATAGTGTCTATATAAAGTATCTATATAAAGTGTCTATATAAAGTATCTATATAAAGTGTCTATATAAAGTATCTATATAAAGTATCTCTATATAAAGTATCTATATAAAGTGTCTATATAAAGTATCTATATAAAGTATCTATATAAAGTATCTATATAAAGTATCTATATAAAGTACTATATAAAGTGTCTATATAAAGTACACGGATGTCTGTGTACCACTGCAAAAATAAAAATATAGTACATGTGTAATGAAGTATATATAGTATTTAACATCAGTACACACTACAATGAATATATAGTACATGTGTAATGAAGTACATATAGTATTTAACATGAGTACACACAACAATGAATACATAGTACATGTGTAAGGAAGTACATACAGGACTGTCTCAGACAATTAGAATATTGTGATAAAGTTCTTTATTTTCTGTAATACAATTAAAAAAACAAAAATGTCATACATTCTGGATTCATTACACATCAACTGAAATATTGCAAGCCTTTTATTATTTTAATATTGCTGATTATGGCATACAGCTTAAGAAATCTCAAAAATCCTATCTCAAAAATGTTTAATATTTCCTCAGACCAAGTAAAAAAAAAAGATTTATAAAAGCAAAACAAATCAAACATTTGAAAATGTCAATGAATGCACTCAGTACTTGGTTGGGAATCCTTTTGCACAGATTACTGCATCAATGCGGCGTGGCATGGAGGCAATCAGCCTGTGGCAAATGGATGGATGGATGGGTTTGGTGTCTTTCAGCTTCTTCTTCACAATACCCCACACATTCTCTATGGGGTTCAGGTCAGGGGAGTTGGCAGGCCAATGGAGGACAGTAATGCCATGGTCAGTACACCAGTTACTGGTGGTTTTGGCACTGTGGGCAGGTGCCAGATCATGCTGGAAAATGAAATCATCATCTCCATAGAGCTTTTCAACAGATGGAAGCATGTAGTGCTCTAAAATCTCTTGGTACACAGCTGCATTGACTCTGGACTTGATGAAACACAGTGGACCAACACCAGCAGCTGACATGGCTCCCCAAACCATTGCTGACTGTGGGAACTTCACACTGGATTTCAAGCAACTTGGATTTTCAAAACTTGCTTTCGTCTTAAAACAGGACTCTGGACCACTCTGCAACTGTCCAGTGCTTCTTTTCCATAGCCCAAGTCAGACGCTTCTAGAGATTTTAGAGCACTACATGCTTCCATCTGTTGAAAAGCTCTATGGAGATGATGATTTCATTTTCCAGCATGATCTGGCACCTGCCCAAAGTGCCAAAACCACCAGTAACTGGTGTACTGACCATGGCATTACTGTCCTCCATTGGCCTGCCAACTCCCCTGACCTGAACCCCATAGAGAATGTGTGGGGTATTGTGAAGAAGAAGCTGAAAGACACCAGACCCAATAATGCAAATGAGCTAAAAGCCGCTATTGAAGCATCCTGGGCATCCATAAGACCTCAGCAATGCCACAGGCTGATGCCTCCATGCCACGCCGCATTGATGCAGTAATCTGTGCAAAAGGATTCCCAACCAAGTACTGAGTGCATTCATTGACATCTTCAAATGTTTGATTTGTTTTGCTGTTATAAATCTTTTTTTTTTACTTGGTCTGAGGAAATATTCTAATTTTTTTAGATGGGATTTTTTAGATTTCTTAAGCTGTATGCCATAATCAGCAATATTAAAATAATAAAAGGCTTGCAATATTTCAGTTGATGTGTAATGAATCCAGAATGTATGACATTTTTGTTTTTTTAATTGCATTACAGAAAATAAAGAACTTTATCACAATATTCAAATTTTCTGAGACAGTCCTGTATAGTATTTAACATCAGTACACACTACAATGAATACATAGTACATGTGTAATGAAGAATATATTGTCTTTAACATCAGTACACACTACAATTTGTATTTTGTAGTAATGTCAAGTAGAAGACTACGTGGAAGGAGTATCTGATATATGATCAGCTGTCATAAAGGGGCGTGTCCTATGTCTATCCATGAATGTGATCAAGTGTCATAAAGGGGCGTGTCCTATGTCTATCTATGAATGTGATCAAGTGTCATAAAGGGGCGTGTCCTATGTCTATCTATGGATGTGATCAGCTGTCATAAAGGGGCGTGTCCTATGTCTATCCATGAATGTGATCAAGTGTCATAAAGGGGCGTGTCCTATGTCTATCTATGGATGTGATCAGCTTTCATAAAGGGGCGTGTCCTATGTCTATCTATGGATGTGATCAGCTGTCATAAAGGGGCGTGTCCTTTGTCTATCTATGGATGTGATCAGCTGTCATAAAGGGGCGTGTCCCATGCGTGACTGTAGTGCGGTGTGCACCTGTACAGGTGCTGAGCTGGACTCACCGCCACAGACTTCACAGCTTTGATGAGTTTTTTACTCTCCAAGTTCTTCAGGATCTTGTTGATCTCTGTGAGAGGAAGGTTGCTCTTGAAGCGGATGTCTCTGCTCCAGATACCTGAGTAGACAGGTGCACTAATGTCAGCACAGTGTGCAGGTGTGTGTGAGTAGACAGGTGCACTAATGTCAGCACAGTGTGCAGGTGTGTGTGAGTAGACAGGTGCACTAATGTCAGCACAGTGTGCAGGTGTGTGTGAGTAGACAGGTGCACTAATGTCAGCACAGTGTGCAGGTGTGTCCCAGCAGTTCTTCCTACCTTTGTTTGCAGCATCTTCAATGATCTGATAGACTAGTTTCTCCTGGTTGTCAGAGCCTTTCATCTTACTGTCACATACAAGAACACATCACTTATACAGGGTTAGGTTTAGCATGCCAACACACTCACTAACACACACCAACACACACTAACACACACCAACACTCACTAACACACACCCACACTAACACACACCAACACCCACTAACACACACTAACCCACACCAACACTCACTAACACACACCCACACTAACACACACCAACACCCACTAACACACAAACCCACACCCACACCAACACCCACTAACACAATATATGGAAACACTAACACAATATATGGAAACACTAACACAATATATGGAAACACTAACACAATATATGGAAACACTAACACAATATATGGAAACACTAACACAATATATGGAAACACTAACACAATATATGGAAACACTAACACAATATATGGAAACTGATTTTTTTTTCTTCTAAAATTGAGTGGGTGTGGCTTGTACACTGGTGCACTCTATAGTCCGGAAAATACGCTGTAACACAACATAATGAAGTCACAGCACAACAGGAATAGTCACAACACGACAACATGCAGTCACAACACAACAATATAAAGCCACAACAACACTAAGTAAGTCGGACACGTTTCCAGTGAGGGTTGGACTCCGCCAAGGCTGCCCTTTGTCACACATTCTGTTCTGAACCTTTATGGACAGAATTTCTCGGCGCAGTCAAGGCGTTGAGGGGATCTGGTTTGGTGGCTGCAGGATTAGGTCTCTGCTTTTTGCAGATGATGTGGTCCTGATGGCTTCCTCCGGCCAAGATCTTCAGCTCTCACTGGATCGGTTCGCAGCCGAGTGTGAAGCGACTGGGATGGGAATCAGCATCTCCAAGTCCGAGTCCATGGTTCTCGCCCAGAAAAGGGTGGAGTGCCATCTCCGGGTTGGGGAGGAGATCTTGCCCCAAGTGGAGGAGTTCAAGTACCTCGGAGTCTTGTTCACGAGTGAGGGAAGAGTGGATCGTGAGATCGACAGGCTGATCGGTGCGGCGTCTTCAGTAATGCGGACGCTGTATCGATCCGTTGTGGTGAAGAAGGAGCTGAGCCGGAAGGCAAAGCTCTCAATTTACCGGTCGATCTACGTTCCCATCCTCACCTATGGTCATGAGCTTTGGGTTATGACCGAAAGGACAAGATCACGGGTACAAGCGGCCCAAATGAGTTTCCTCCACCGGGTGGCGGGGCTCTCCCTTAGAGATAGGGTGAGAAGCTATGCCATCCAGGGGGAGCTCAAAGTAAAGCCGCTGCTCCTCCACATGGAGAGGAGCCAGATGAGGTGGTTCGGGCATCTGGTCAGGATGCCACCCGAACGCCTCCCTAGGGAGGTGTTTAGGGCACGTCCGACCGGTAGGAGGCCACGGGGAAGACCCAGGACACGTTGGGAAGACTATGTCTCCCGGCTGGCCTGGGAACACCTCGGGATCCCCCGGGAGGAGCTGGACGAAGTGGCTGGGGAGAGGGAAGTCTGGGCTTCTCTGCTTAGGCTGCTGCCCCCGCGACCCGACCTCGGATAAGCAGAAGAAGATGGATGGATCTTTATATTGTTGTGTTGAGTCTTAATATTGCTGTGTTGTGTCTTTATATTGTTGTGTTGTGTTTGTAAATGTTTGTGTTGTGTCTTTATATTGTTGTGTTGTGTTTTTATATTGTTGTGTTGTATCTTTATATAGTTGTGTCATGGCATTTGTATTTGTTGTGTCTTTTGCAATGGTGCTGTAGCTAAAGGTTGTTGTGTTGTCAGTAACTTTCTCATGCACCGCAGTATTTTACTTCTGATGTGATGACATCACAGACTGACAGGAAGAACCTCCTAAATGTTCATCTTCATACTAGTATGTCCTTCCTGAAGACAAACTAGTATTGATGATGTTCAACTATCATACTCATCTTCCTGAAGACTAACTAGTATTGATGATGTTCAACTATCATACTCATCTTCCTGAAGACTAACTAGTATTGATGATGTTCAACTATCATACTCATCTTCCTGAAGACTAACTAGTATTGATGATGTTCAACTATCATACTCATCTTCCTGAAGACTAACTAGTATTGATGATGTTCAACTATCATACTCATCTTCCTGAAGACTAACTAGTCGAGCACAGATAGATGATCTTCAATCCAAAGACTATAAATCCATGCAGCCATGACAAGCCAGAAAGCTAACATGCTAGCAGTATATTAGCGTGCCCGCCTACCTGGCACTCTGGGAGTCCTTCAGCCTGTAGAGGAGTCCAGAACTGTTCCTCAGGAGGTCCAGCAGGCCCTGCAACAGGTCAAATGGAGGTGACTAACAGGTCAGAGGTCATGCAGGGTTAAGACTGACCAATGAGAGCAGCTTGTTGATGGCCATGGCTCTCTGCTTAGGTTCCAGGTGAGGCATGTCGTTCTGGATCACCTGGTCAGTGATCCCCTGTGGAAACTGCTGACACAAGTCCTTGATCCTGAACAGCACACACACACACACACACACACACACACACACACACACACACACACACACACACACACACACACACACACACACACACACACACACACACACACACACACACACAGTATAATTGTAGACCAAACATCATTTGACCGGTACATTAATGTGTGAAGTTAAAAGGTAAACAATAACAATTCAATCTCCCTTATTAAATAGATAGTAGATATCAATAACGTATGAGGTGGCGACTTGTCCAGGGTGTACCCCGCCTTCCGCCCGATTGTAGCTGAGATAGGCTCCAGCGCCCCCCGCAACCCCAAAGGGAATAAGCGGTAGAAAATGGATGGATGGATGGATGTCTTATTGTATATATGGGGGCGACATGGCGTAGTGGGTAGAGCGGCCGTGCCAGGAACCTGAGGGTTGCAGGTTCGCTCCCTGCCTCTTGACATCCAAAATACTGCTGTTGTGTCCTTGGGCAGGACACTTCACCCTTGCCCCCAGTGCCGCTTACATTGGTTAATGATGGGTGGTGGTCGGAGGGGCCGTAGGCAGCCACGCTAATGTCACTCTACCCCAGGGCAGCTGTGGCTATGAAAGTAGCTCACCACCAGCAGGTGTGAATGAATGATGAAAGTAGCTTACCACCAGCAGGTGTGAATGAATGATGAAAGTAGCTTACCACCACCAGAAGTGAATGAATGATGAAAGTAGCTTACCACCACCAGAAGTGAATGAATGATGAAAGTAGCTTACCACCACCAGAAGTGAATGAATGATGAAAGTAGCTTACCACCACCAGGTCTGAATGAATGATGAAAGTAGCTTACCACCACCAGAAGTGAATGAATGATGAAAGTAGCTTATTACCACCAGAAGTGAATGATGAAAGCAGCTTACCACCACCAGAAGTGAATGAAGTAGCTTACCACCACCAGGTCTGAATGAAGTAGCTTACCACCACCAGGTCTGAATGAATGATGAAAGTAGCTTACCACCACCAGAAGTGAATGAATGATGAAAGTAGCTTACCACCACCAGTAGTGAATGAATGATGAAAGTAGCTTACCACCAACACCAGAAGTGATTGAATGATGAAAGTAGCTTACCACCACCAGAAGTGAATGAATGATGAAAGTAGCTTACCACCACCACCACCAGAAATGAATGAATGATGAAAGTAGCTTACCACCACCAGAAGTGAATGAATGATGAAAGTAGCTTACCACCACCAGAAGTGAATGAATGATAAAAGTAGCTTACCACCACCAGGTACAAATCAAAATCTTTCAAGAGCAAAACCAAATCAATTCTACAACCATCACGTGACTTTTGTCAGTGATATTCCGTCTTGCAGATCCGCAAGCAAGCAACGAGCACAAAGTCAAAGTCACGTGATGGCTGCTCATTGAAATGAATCCCAGCTTTAATGAAGACGGGGGGGGGGGGGGGGGGGGGGGGGGTGGGGTATTACATTGACTCAACATGGCCACCTAGTGTTGTGAGGGTGAATTACAGTGCATTTGTGTGTGGATTGCATTGCGCTTGCTTGCGGATTTGCAAGGCGGAATATTACTGCCAAAAGTCACATGACACTTCCATAGTTGTAGAATTGATTTTGTTTTGCACTTGAAAGATTTTGATTTGTAATTGAAATATATTTTTTTGTAAGTTATTTGTTTCTGAAGCTTGAAGTAGTTGTTTGATAGGTACGTTTCTTATTTGCAAAACAAAATGCGTTTGTTTGTTAATGATATTTTGTATTTGCAAACCACACTGCATGTGTGTGTGTGTGTGTGTGTGTGTGTGTGTGTGTGTGTGTGTGTGTGTGTGTGTGTGTGTGTGTGTGTGGACTTTTGGCAGTCATTTAACTCTATAGTATTTACCTGACGTCACCTCTGGCTCATTAAATATGCCAGGCTCCATGTGGTGGTCAAGCAAGCATCTGTTATAGTTATATTTTGATAAACAATCATAAATGAGTCTTTCAGCACATACACAACGTTGACACTAGGGCTGCAACAACTAATCGATTAAAATCGATTATAAAAATAGTTGGCGATTAATTTAGTCATCGATTCGTTGGGTCTATGCTATGCGCAGTGGCAATTTTTTTTCCATCCATCCATCCATCTTCTTCCGCTTATCCGAGGTCGGGTCGCGGGGGCAGCAGCCTAAGCAGGGAAGCCCAGACTTCCCTCTCCCCAGCCACTTCGTCCAGCTCTTCCTGTGGGACCCCGAGGCGTTCCCAGGCCAGCCGGGAGACATAGTCTTCCCAGCGTGTCCTGGGTCTTCCCCGCGGCCTCCTACCGGTCGGACGTGCCCTAAACACCTCCTTAGGGAGGCGCTCGGGTGGCATCCTGACCAGATGCCCGAACCACCTCATCTGGCTCCTCTCCATGTGGAGGAGCAGCGGCTTTACTTTGAGCTCCCCCCGGATGACAGAGCTTCTCACCCTATCTCTAAGGGAGAGCCCCGCCACCCGGCGGAGGAAACTCATTCCATCCGCTTGTACCCGTGATCTTGTCCTTTCGGTCATAACCCAAAGCTCATGACCATAGGTGAGGATGGGAACGTAGATCGACCGGTAAATTGAGAGCTTTGCCTTCCGGCTCAGCTCCTTCTTCACCACAACAGATCGATACAGCGTCCGCATTACTGAAGACGCCGCACCGATCCGCCTGTCGATCTCACGATCCACTCTTCCCTCACTCGTGAACAAGACTCCTAGGTACTTGAACTCCTCCACTTGGGGCAAGATCTCCTCCCCAACCCGGAGATGGCACTCCACCCTTTTCCGGGCGAGAACCATGGACTCGGACTTGGAGGTGCTGATTCTCATCCCAGTCGCTTCACACTCGGCTGCGAATTTTTTTTTTCTTCTTCAAATTTTTATTTTTAATTTTTTTAATAAACCTTTATTTATAAACTGCAACATGTACAAACAGCTGAGAAACAATAATCAAAATAAGTATGGTGCCAGTATGCTGTTTTTCCCCAATAAAATACTGGAAAGGATAGAAATTTAGTTTGTCTCTTTTATCCAATTGTTAATCGATTAATCGAAGCAATTATCGACAGATTAATCGATTATCAAATTAATCGTTAGTTGCAGCCCTAGTTGACATCTATAGTTTTATTTTGATAAACAATCATAAATGAATCTTTCAGCACGTACACAATGTTGACATCTATAGTTATATTTTGATAAAAACATGCATACTGGTAAACGGCGTGTGCAGCAACAACAACAACAACAACAACAAACATGGCAGTAGACGTGAAGTTAAATGGGTTATACTCGTATAGCACTTTTTTACATTTTTTAAGGTATTCAAAGCGCTTTGACACTATTTCCACATTCACACACTGATGGAGGGAGCTGCCATGCAAGGCGCTAACCAGGACCCATCAGGAGCAAGGGTGAAGTGTCTTGCTCAAGGACACAACGGACATGACTAGGATGGTAGAAGGTGGGGATTGAACCAGGAACCCTCAGGTTGCTGGCAAGGCCACTCTCCCAACTTCGCCACGCCGTCCCCCAAATCATGAAATACAACTTTACCTGGGCAAGAACGATACATATTTATCCGGGAGAGTGTTGATACCAATGTCCTTGACCCAGACACACACAAAGAAGTTTTGTTCCAAGTCATGTAGAATGATGTCTGGAGCACAATATGCCTGGGAAGTCCACAGACGTATAATCCTTGGTATCACTCCACAAATCTTTTTTTGATCAAGTACAGGTTCTATTCCATTCCGTAGTTGGATTTTTTTGCTCGTATCTGCTTTTTGTGGTAAGATCTAGGCCCCTTGCGTACTCAGATAGCTGCTTGCTGTACAAAGGCCATCTTGGCTTGGTTGACCACCACTGCTGTCCACTTCCGGGAAGAAGTCACGTGACAAGCAATACGAGCTGTTCGTCACAGAACCAATTAAACTCGTATCTTGAGGTTGTACTGTATCAATGTCTTGCCTTTAGTGCCCTCCAGTGGAAGCTTTTGAATAAACAACGTTACCGTTCATGAATTGTCAAAGACATCAAAGTTGTGTTTATTAAAGTCGAAATGTTGCTTCAGTCTCAAAGCAAAGATGATATTCGTCACATTTTATATACGTCATAAGTTGAGTTTGTCTTTCTTTCTTTAGGGTACACAAATGCTTCACAAGCAGCACGTGTGTAGTCAACATAACGATTAACGATTATTGTTCATGTTCTCGATTAAAGATCGAACATTGTGAAATTGCACATAAGATCAAAGTTTTTAAAAAAAGAACACTAACCTGTTTTCAACTTCGGCGGGTTCATAAGTGTTTGTTTCCTTCTTGACTTTTACTTCTGACATCTTTAATATGTCCAAAATGATTATTGTAATGATAGGATGAATGATGAATGTAATGTAATGTAATGTAATGATAGGATGAATGTAATGTAATGTAATGTAATGTAATGTAATGTAATGTATTTCAATTGTTGTTCGGTTAGTTTGTTAGCTTGTTAGCTTGCAAGCTAGACTGCCATGCGTCACCTCCGGGTCCTGAAAAGCTATGGGGACGTTCAAAATATTGCCTGATGGGAAACACTCATTTCTACCATTTTACGATCGAAATATGTCAAGAATTATACTAGGAGTTGTTTAATGGATCTGTAGAGAAAATGTGCAGGGTACACATAAGTATAAGAAATTGAAAAGTTACAAAAACAAGAAAGCTTTCAGTCTCGCACAGGCCGGCGGACAATTGTGTGCTCCTTTGGTCCTCTCCAAGCTCCGCCCGCCGTCGTGCAAGATGGTGTCAAAAACAAGCGCAAACTGCACTGGTTACCATGGTGACACAAACACAACCCCACACAAGACAGCCTGAAGTAGAAAACAATTCGCTCGACTCAAAGTAAGTTCCATCCTTCTATTTTCTACCGCTTTTCCCTGTCGGGGTGCTGGAGCCTATCTCCGCTGCATTCGAACGGTGACTTTTTCTTTATTTTTTTACCTAATTAAACTTAATCTTTCATTTTATTGTCATGTCAACATTATCATTATTATATAGCAACGTGATCATCATCATTATTATTATATAGCAACGTTATCAGTTATTATATAGCAACGTTATCATCAGTTATTATTATTATATAGCAATGTCATCATCATCATTATTATATAGCAATGTCATCATCATTATTATATAGCAACGTTATCATCAGTTATTATTATTATATAGCAATGTCATCATCATCATTATTATTATATAGCAATGTCATCATCATTATTATATAGCAACGTTATCATCAGTTATTATTATTATATAGCAATGTCATCATCATTATTATATAGCAACGTTATCAGTTATTATATAGCAACGTTATCATCAGTTATTATTATTATATAGCAATGTCATCATCATCATTATTATTATATAGCAATGTCATCATCAGTTATTATTATTATATAGCAATGTCATCATCATTATTATATAGCAACGTTATCATCAGTTATTATTATTATATATCAACGTTATCAGTTATTATATAGCAACGTTATCATCAGTTATTATTATTATATAGCAATGTCATCATCATTATTATATATCAACGTTATCATCAGTTATTATTATTATATAGCAACATCATCATCAGTTATTATATAGCAATGTCATCATCAGTTATTATGTAGCAATGTCATCATCAGTTATTATTATTATATAGCAATGTCATCATCATTATTATATAGCAACGTTATCATCAGTTATTATTATATAGCAATGTCATCATCATCATTATTATTATATAGCAATGTCATCATCAGTTATTATGTAGCAATGTCATTATCAGTTATTATTATTATATAGCAATGTCATCATCAGTTATTATTATTATATAGCAATGTCATCGTCATTATAATTCTGTACTGCAGCACATATCATGACAGCAGGGGCGGTGGCGGCGCCGCGCATCATTCCCATCATGCATCTGGACAGACTACGGGCAAAAAATCACATTGACACCAGTACACATGTGTGCATTCAGTCAGGTACACACACACACACACACACACACACACACATCAATATACATACATACACTATACATATATATATATATATATATATATATATATATATATATCCTCTCTGAGCTGCCACCTTATGGTGGTAGAGGAGTTTGCGTGTCCCAATGATCCTAGGAGCTATGTTGTCCGGGGGCTTCTATGCCCCCTGGTAGGGTCTCCCAAGACAAACTGGTCCTAGGTGAGGGATCAGACAAAGAGCAGCTCGAAGACTTCTACGGAAATACAAGAACCGACACTCAGATTTCCCTGGCCCGGTCGCGGATCACCGGGGCCCACCTCTGGCGCCAGGCCCGGAGTTAGGGCACGATGGCGAGCGTCTGGTGGCCGGGCCTGTCCCCATGGGACCCGGCCGGGCACAGCCCGAAGAGGCAACGTGGGTCCCCCCTCCAATGGGCTCACCACTCATGGGAGGGGCCATAGAGGTCGGGTGCAATGTGAGTTGGGCGTCAGCCGAAGGCAGGGCACTTGGCGGTCCGATCCTCAGCTACATAAGCTAGCTCTTGGGACGTGGAACGTCACCTCGCTGGGGAAGAAGGAGCCTGAGCTAGTGCGCGAGGTGGACAAGTTCCGGCTGGATATAGTCGGACTCACTTCGACGCACAGCAAGGGCTCAGTTCTCTCGAGAGGGGCTGGACTCTCTTCCACACCGGCGTTGCACGCAGTGAGAGGCGACGAGCTGGGGCAGCAATTCTTGTTGCCCCCCGGCTCAAAGCCTGCACGTTGGAGTTCAACCCGGTGGACGAGAGGGTAGCTTCCCTCCGCCTTCGGGTGGGGGGACGAGTCCTGACTGTTGTTTGTGCTTATGCACCAAACAGCAGTTCAGAGTACCCACCCTTTTTGGATACACTCGAGGGAGTACTGGAAAGTGCTCCCCCGGGTGATTCCCTTGTCCTACTGGGAGTCTTCAACGCTCATGTTGGCAACGACAGTGAAACCTGGAGAGGCGTGATTGGGAAGAATGGCCGCCCGGATCTGAACCCGACTGGTGTTTTGTTATTGGACTTTTGTGCTCGTCACAGATTGTCCATAACAAACACCATGTTCAAACATAAGGGTGTCCATATGTGCACGTGCACCAGGACACCCTAGGCCGCAATTCCATGATCGACTTTGTAGTTGTGCCATCGGATTTGCGGCCTTATGTTTTGGACACTCGGGTGAAGAGAGAAGCGGAGCTTTCTACCGATCACCACCTGGTGGTGAGTTGGCTGCGATGGTGGGGGAGGATGCCGGACAGACCTGGCAGGCCCAAACGCATTGTGAGGGTCTGCTGGGAACATCTAGCAGAGTTTCCTGTCAGAGAGAGTTTCAATTCCCACCTCCGGAAGAACTTTGAACATGTCACGAGGGAGGTGCTGGACATTGAGTCTGAGTGGACCATGTTCCGCACCTCTATTGTCGAGGCAGCTGATTGGAGCTGTGGCCGCAAGGTAGTTGGTGCCTGTCGTGGGAGTAATCCTAGAACCTGCTGGTGGACACCAGCGGTGAGGGATGCCGTCAAGCTGAAGAAAGAGTCCTATCGTGTTCTTTTGGCTCATGGAACTCCGGAGGCAGCGTACAGGTACCGACAGGCCAATCGAAGTGCAGCTTCAGCGGTCGTGGAGGCAAAAACTTGGACCTGGGAGGAGTTCGGGGAAGCCATGGAAAACGACTTCCAAACGGCTTCGAAGCGATTCTGGACCAACATCCGCCGCCTCAGGAAGGGGAAGCAGTGCACTGTCATCACCGTGTATGGTGGGGATGGTGTTCTGCTGACCTTGACTGCGGATGTTGTGGATCGGTGGAGGGAATATTTCGAAGACCTCCTCAATCCCACCAACATGTCTTCCTATGAGGAAGCAGAGCCTGGCGAATTTGTTTTGGCCTCTCCTATTTCTGGGGCTGAGGTTGCTGAGGTAGTTAAAAAGCTCCTCGGTGGCAAGGCCCCGGGGGTGGATGAGACCTGCCCGGAGTTCCTTAAGGCTTTGGATGCTGTGGGGCTGTCTTGGTTGACAAGACTCTGCAACATCGCGTGGACATCGGGGGTGGTACCTGTGGATTGGCAGACCGAGGTGGTAATTCCTCTCTTTAAGAAGGGGAACCGGAGAGTGTGTTCCAACTATCGTGGGATCACACTCCTCAGCCTTCCCGGTAAGGTCTATTCAGGTGTACTGGAAACAGGCCCAGAGCATAATACTACCACCACCATGCTTGATGGTAGGAATGGTGTTCCTGGGATTAAAGGCCTCGCCTTTTCTCCTCCAAACATATTGCTGGGTATTGTGGCCAAACAGCTCCATTTTTGTTTCATCTGACCACAGAACTTTCCTCCAGAAGGTCTTATCTTTGTCCATGTGATCAACAGCAAACTTTAGACAAGCCTTAAGGTGTCCCTTCTGGAGCAAGGGCTTCCTTCTTCCATGGTAGTGTTATGTACCAGAAGGGTGGAAGGAGACGACACCACAACGAAACTCAGGTTACCAGGTTTATTGTAACCTTTGATGAGTGAGTTGGAGTTGTATGCTACTCTATGTGTATGTTGCAGGACTATGTGTGATTTTAACCATGGGAATATTACCAGGCGGTGTTGTAAGTGTGTGGTGGATGAATCTTTCGTCAGTCCAAGAGGCAAAAAGGGAGTCCGTAAACAAGCAGGTGGTCGAGGGCAGTAGAGAAGTGACAAGGTCTGTGTCCAAGCGGGGGTCAAGGATCGAGGAGGGCAGTCCAAAGTCCGGAGGGAGGTCGAGACACAGAGCTCGAGCACACGGGACAAGACGGGAATACAAAGAGTTAATGACGTTCCGGCACAGGTTCCAAGGGCCGACTGGTCTTTATGCTGCAGCTCTGATGATCTGCAGGTGCCGATAGTCTGCAGCTGCAGCGTTGCGTGGGCGTGAGGCGTGAGGCGCGTGCGGGGGCGTTTCCTGGCATACTGCATGCTGGCATGAGTGTTGGAGGATCTTGCAGCGGAAGAATTGAGGGTTCGAGACCGCGCCGTGACAGGTAGCCTCTCAGTCCATAGTGATGCTTGACTGTGGACACTGACACTGTGTTCCAGCAGCTTCCAATTCATTGCGGACCTGCTTTTTGGTGGTTCTCGTTTGACTCTTGATCAGCCTGACCAATTTTCTCTCAGCAGTAGGTGATAGCTTGCGTTTTCTTCCTGATCGTGGCAGTGACAAAACTGTGCCATGCACTTTATACAAACAATTGTCTGCACAGTTGCTCTTGGGACCTTTAGCTGCTTTGAAATGGCTCCCAGTGACTTTCCTGACTTGTTCAAGTCAATGATTCGTTTTTTTCAGATCTGTTGAAGTTAAAGTTAAAATAGCAATGATTGTCACACACACACTAAGTTTTTGACCCATCCCCTTGTTCACCCCCTGGGAGGTGAGGGGAGCAGTGAGCAGCAGCGGTGGCTGCGCCCGGGAATCATTTTTGGTGATTTAACCCCCAATTCCAACCCTTGATGCTGAGTGCCAAGCAGGGAGGTAATGGGTCCAATTTTTATAGTCTTTGGTATGACTCAGCCGGGGTTTGAACTCACGACCTACCCGTCTCAGGGCGGACACTCTAACCACTAGGCCACTGAGTAAGTTACTAGGCCACTGAGTAGGTGGTGCTGAGTTCCTTTGCCTTTCCCATTGTGGCGTTTGTGACCGAGTCTAATGACTGCATCACATTTAATTGTGCTCAGAGAAGTCAACAGGTGTCGTCAATCATAATCACTCACAGGAAGTTAAGAGGCCATGAAGCTCATTTGATTTGATTGTAACTTTTCTACATCACCAAAATTGATCATGTATGTTGCTGTATGTATACTTTTGACCCAGCAGATTTGCTCACATTTTCAGTAGAGCCATAATAAATTCATAAAAGAAGCAAACTTCATGAATGTTTTTTGTGAGCAACAAGTATGTGCTCCAATCACTACATCACAACAAAATAAGAGTTGTAGAAATGATTGGAAACTCAAGACAGCCATGACATGATGTTCTTTACAAGTGGATGTACACTTTTGATCACAACTGTATATACATATACACATATACATAAAATATATATATATATATATATACACAGTATATACACATATACGTATATATATATATATATATATATATACATACATGTATATACTGTACAATTGATTGGACGTTGACCCTGATGTGACTTCCTGGTGATGTCATGACATCATAGTACTCACAATGCATCAGTCTAGTAAAGGGTGAAAGGTGAAAGGTCACATGCAGGTGCTCCCATGCAGACACGCGAGACACGCAGGTCTTCTTCACGCTGGACGGCTCCAAGCCGCTCAGAGACCACGGGGGGTCAGGAAGAGTCAGTGGGCGGTACTGCGAGCCCTTCCTGCTGCCCGCCGGCCGCATCTGCATCCGCGCCGTGGCCGCCACCAGGTGACTTAATGAGGTGGCACTCACCTGTAGGCTAACGTGCAGCGCTAAGGAAATGCTGTCTGCAGCGACGGCCGAGAGAGTTCCACCGTGACCAAAGTCTTCCTGGTCCAGCAGGATGAGAAGGCGGAGCCAAGCAGACTTTCATCTTACATGCAGGAAGCCTGGCATCAACAGCACTCTGCAGGTGACAAAGACTCACCTGTCAGCACACGCTCGGTAGAACATCCTCTTTCTTCTTCAGGATCCAAGATAGCCACCTCTGCTCCACGTTTCCTCAGAAGTCGTCAGGCTGTGCCCGCTGCCACGCCGAGTGCTTCACCGAACCCCCAGCCTGAGGTACACGCTGTGATTTAGCTGCAGGCTTTTATTTTGAAGGCTTTCCTGTGTGTTAGCGCGCAGGTTTGCTTCAGCAGACGAGACGCACGCAAAGACAAGCTGACTTCCTGCGGTAAGCCAGCTCCTGAGCACGTACACCTGTGCAGGAAGTACATGTGTCTGTGTGTGTGTGTGTGTGTGTGTGTGTGTAGGTGTGCACACTGTGTGACCTTTCCACCATCACACCCCATGGCCACTTTCTGTACTCGGTGTGGCGTCACGCTGCCCCCTGCTGGAGGAGGACAGGTACTGCACATGATGATGATGATGATGATGTCACACTCACCTGTGTGTGCATGTGTGTGTGTGTGTGTCAGTTGGTGTGTTGTGTGTTGTGTAACACCCAAGTTCCTGTCAACACACCTTTTTGTTTGATATGCCACGCCTCCATCAAGCAGCAGCTTCTCCACCAGTCCAGCCTGCAGGTACACACACACACACACACACACACACACTTGCTGACTTGTGTTTGGTTGTGTGTTAGGATCACGTTGTGTGTTCATGTTGTGGACAAAGGAATCCAGCAGACATGTCAAAGTGTTTGACGTGTGAGACTGAACTACACACGGTAACACACACACACACACACACACACACACTTGACAAGGATACTACTGTATGTGTGTGTGTGTGTGTGTGTGTGTGTGTGTGTTGTCCTGGTGCAGACAGCGTTGGAGACAAATGGCGCCCCTCCAGTCCCATCGACACACAACAGGAAGTTGACTTGCTCCAAATGTAAACGACTGAACAACAATGATGCTCGTTACTGTGACTGGTGTGGCTGCAAGGTACACACACACACACACACACCCACACACACACACACACACGCACGCACGCACGCGCACACATACACACACACCCACGCACACATACATACACACACACACACACACACACACACACACACACACACACACACACACACACTTAACGAGGGAAAGTTTGAAAGAACAAAAAGTTGTTTATCAGCTAACAAGCAATTATACAACAATTGTTTAGACAGGAAGTAGAGGAAGAGTTCAGACAGGAAGTGGGTGAAGAGTTCAGACAGGAAGTAAGTGAAGAAGAAAGAGTTTAGACAGGAAGTAGAAGAGTTTAGACAGGAAGTAGAGGAAGAGTTCAGACAGGAAGTAAGTGAAGAAGAAAGAGTTCAGACAGGAAGTAGAAGAGTTTAGACGGGAAGTAGAGGAAGAGTTCAGACAGGAAGTAAGTGAAGAAGAAAGAGTTTAGACAGGAAGTAGAAGAGTTTAGACAGGAAGTAGAGGAAGAGTTCAAACAGGAAGTAGGTGAAGAAGAGTTTCGACAGGAAGTAGAGGAAGAGTTCAGACAGGAAGTAGGTGAAGAAGAGTTCAGACAGGAAGTAGAAGAGTTCAGACAGGAAGTAGAATAGTTTAAACAAGAAGTAGAAGAGTTTAGACAGGAAGTAAAAGAGTTTAGACAGGAAGTAGAAGATTTTAGACAGGAAGTAGAAGAGTTTAGACAGGAAGTGGGTGAAGTGTTCAGACAAGAAGTAGGTGAAGAAGTTTAGACAAGGAAGTAGAAGAGTTTAGACAGGAAGTAGAAGAGTTTAGACAGGAAATAGAAGAGTTTACACAGGAAGTAGAAGAGTTTAGAGAGGAAGTGGAAGAGTTTAGAGAGGAAGTAGAAGAGTTTAGAGAGGAAGTAGAAGAGTTTAGAGAGGAAGTAGAGGAAGAGTTTAGAGAGGAAGTAGAAGAAGAGTTTAGACAAGAAGTGGGTGAAGTGTTCAGACAGGAAGTAGGTGAAGAAGTTTAGACAGGAAGTAGAAGAGTTTAGACAGGAAATAGAACAGTTTATACAGGAAATAGAATAGTTTAGACAGGAAGTATAAGAGTCTAGAGAGGAAGTAGAAGAGTTTAGACAGGAAGTAGAAGAGTTTAGACAGGAAGTAGAAGAGTTTTGACAGGAAATAGAAGAGTTTAGAAGGGAAGTAGAAGAGTTTAAAGGGGAAGCAGGTGAGTTTAGATAGGAAGTAGAATAGTTTAGAGAGGAAGTTGAAGAGTTTAGAGAGGAAGCAGGTGAGTTTCAAGAGGAAGTTGAAGAGTTTAGAGAGGAAGTAGAAGAGTTTAAACAGGAAGTGGGTGAAGAATTTAGAGAGGAAGTAGAAGGGTTTAGAGAGGAAGTAGAAGAGATTAGAGAGGAAGTAGAAGAGTTTAAAGAGGAAG
>NC_084574.2:38717500-38762500 GCF_033978685.3 Nerophis lumbriciformis | reverse complement strand
TCTTATACTACTACCTTAATACTACTACCTTTACACTTATACTACTACGTTTATAGTAATACCTTTATACTACTACTTATACACTACTACTTTTACACAACTACCTTTATACTACTACTTTTACACTACTACTTTTATTCTACTACTTTTATACTATTATTTTTATACTACATTTATAATACTTTAATACTACTACCTTTATACTACTACTTTTACGCTACTACTTCTATACTACTACTTTTATACCACTACTTTTACCCGACTACTTTATAGTACTACTTTTATACTGCTACCTTTATTATACTTTTACACTACTAATTTTATACTTCTACTTTTACCCGACTACTTTTATAGTAATACTTTTACACTACTACCTTTATACTACTACTGTACTACTAATTTTATACTACTACATTTATACTACTACCTTTAAACTACTACTTCTATACTACTACCTTTATACTACTACTTTTACACTACTACTTTTACACTACTACTTTTATACTACTAGTTTTACACTACTACCTTTACACTACTACTTTTATACTACTACCTTTATACTACTACTTTTCCACTACTGCTTTTCCACTACGACTTCTATACTAATACCTTTACCCTACTACTTTTATAGTACTACTTTTACACTACTACTTTTATACACCTAAATTTAAACTACTACCTTTATACTACTACTTTTTTACTACTACTTTTATACTACTACCATTTATACTACCACTTTTAAACTACTACTTCTATACTACTACCTTTATACTACTACTTTTACACTACTACCTTTGTACTACTACTTTTATTTTACTGCTTCTACACTACTACTTTTATTCTACTACTTTTACACTACTACTTTTATACTACTACTTTTACACTACTACTTTTATACTACATTTATACTACTTTTATACTACTACTTTTATACTACTACATTTATACTACTTTAATACTACTACCTTTATACTACTATTTTTAAACTCCTACATTTACGCTACTACTTCTATACTACTACTTTTACCCGACTACTTTTATAGTACTACTTTTACACTACTACCTTTACACCACAACTTTTATACTACTACAATACTACTACTTTTATACTACTACATTTATACTATTTGCTTTATACTACTACTTTTATACTACTACCTTTACACTACAACTTTTATACTACTACTTTTACACTACTACTTCTATACTACTACTTCTATACTACTACTTTTACACTACTATCTTTATACTACTACTTCTATACTACTACTTCTATACTACTACCTTTATATTACTACTTTTCCACTACTGCTTTTCCACTACTACTTCTATACTACTACTAGAGATGCGCGGTTTGCGGGCACAACCGCGGAGTCCGCGGATTATCCGCGGATCGGGCGGATGAAATTTAAAAAAATAAGATTTTATCCGCGTGCGGGTCGGGTCGGGCGGATCAATTAGATTTTTTTTTTTAATTTTTTTTTTTTGCGGGTGGCAGTTAAACCAATTGGTAAATATATATACATAGTTAAATGTTGTTACCCACATACGAAAAACGAGCAGGCACCTGCAGCATATGCCACAACAGAAGAAAAAAAAAAGAAAAGAGATGGACACTTTTACGGAGCGGAGAAGGGACGCCTCGCCGGGGTCCGGGACCGAGGCCCCTTCCCCCGAGAGGGCCCCACCGGGAGCCGTAGCTGAGGCGATCCGCGAGAAGGGCCCGACGCACGTCCAGGGTCACTACCGCGCCCACCGCACCGACACCCCGCCTCGTCCGCCTTCGCCGCGGCCGGCGTCACGCGCAGCAGGTAAGCAGCTTACCTGCCCGCCACCCCCGTGGCCGGGGGCTCGTAACATGGGTCACTCCGCGCGCTCCGCCCGCGCAGCTTACCTGCCCGCCACCCCTGTTGCCGGGGGCGCGTAACAGGGGTCACTCCGCGCGCAGTGCGCTCAGCGCGGCTCCCATATGATTGCGCACTGGTGTGCGTCTGGGTCGTGACAGCGTGGCACGCGAAAGACTGTACTGCATTGGATCAGTCTCCTTTCTTTAACAGGCAAAAGCTTTATAACCTCACCATACCTGCCAACTTTTGAAATCAGAAAAACCTAGTAGCCAGGGTCCAAGGGCCGCAGGCCCCGGTAGGTCCAGGACAAAGTCCTGGTGGAGGGTTCAGGGCTTCGCCCCCCGACGCAAAATGATTATTAGCATTCAGACAGGTTAAAATGTTGCTAAAACCATCACTTTTCTATCAGTCACAGTGACTTTTCAAAACAAAAATATTACAGCAAAAATCATATGGGTTGATTGACATGTTTATTCTGTAAGCTAACTTCAATAGTTTGAAATTATTTTGACAGTTAATGCCAGTTATCCTGTCAACCTTTCACAAGACTTCAATTTGTTCATTGAAAGTATAAACACTTTTTACAGTAAACAAATGGTAAAACAGTACTAAACAATTCCATAAAAAAAAAAATTGGTGTCATTATTAACTTTCTGTCCAAGCTTGTATAATCTACTGCCTTGTTCAATTGTAAAAAATATTCTGTGCCTAAAATTCACATTTCTATCACAATTATCATACTGTAAACATGGTAAGCTAACTTCATTAAAATTAATAGTCCTGTCAATAGCATGGAATTACAATTCAAATGTCGTTTTTTTGTAAGCCTTTCAAAAGAATTCAAAATATGAAAAATTAATGAAAATTAATTGAAGCCATCAGACACTTTGAAAAGTGGCACATCACATCTCTAATGTAATCATTTGAACTTTTCAACAGAAATAGCACTGCAAAAATATTAAGGACATACTTCTGTATTTTGGTAGTTATGCTGTCTACATTTAACAAGATTTCTTTAACTTGGACTTGAAAGCATAAATAGTATAAACACTTTTAACAGTATGTCGTGCTGTGAAATACAGCCGACAGGATTGCGCACCAAACACGAGGCAAGGCCAAAGCGCATGCATGGTGCAGGAGAAGAAAGGACTTCTTTCATTTAAGGTTTGTGATAAACCATCAAACTCATTCGTTAAAAGGACTCTATAGTAATATAAAGCAAATTTTTCTGGACATTATCATGCAAGAAAAGTTTATTTTTGGGACCGCGATCACCGCGTAATGATTTTTAAAGGTTGCATTACAAACATGTAACTGTCCCATGTGATCAGCCAGTGCGATTGGAAGTCCATGCTCAATTATTGCCTCCGTAAATAAAACTTCGGCATTTAATCACATCCAAAGAATCTGTTTGGGCGACGAAAAACGTTGAAAGTTTTCCACTTGTATCGCTAGCAACGGCATTAGACTTGTGTTTTTTTGTCCCAACGTGGTCTTTTACATCGCTAATTCCTCCGTGTCCGATCGAAACATCTTGTCTGCACAAGGTGCAATTCGCACAGTTTTCACCCTTTTTTTTTTTAAATTAATGAAAAACCGTATTTTTTATCACTGCACCCGTAACCCGGAATAGGTTGATGAAAACCGTACGAATTACGGGAAAACCGGAGTAGTTGGCAGGTGCCTCACTAATGCCTTGCATCGTCTGTATTAGATATACCGGGCGGATGCAGTTCTGATCAAACGTTACATCGGGTGGATGGCGGATGGTTGACGACTTTCTGATGCGGTTGCGGATGAAATATTTGCCTATCCGCGCATCTCTAACTACTACTTTTATTCTACTACTTTTATACTACTACGTCTATACTAATACATTTACCCTACTACTTTTATAGTACTACTTTTATACAACTAAATTTATACTACTACCTTTATACTATTAGTTTTATACTACTACTTTTATACTACTACCATTTATAGTACTACTCTTATAGAACTAAATTTATACTACTACCTTTATACTACTACTTTTGTACTACTACTTTTATACTACTACCATTTATACTACTACTTTTATACTACTACATCTATACTAATACATTTACCCTACTACTTTTATAGTACTACTTTTATACAACTAAATTTATACTACTACCTTTATACTATTAGTTTTATACTACTACTTTTATACTACTACCATTTATAGTACTACTCTTATAGAACTAAATTTATACTACTACCTTTATACTACTACTTTTGTACTACTACTTTTATACTACTACCATTTATACTACTACTTTTATACTACGACTTTGCTGCCGGGGAAAAGCAGGTTCGATCCTGCGCCGTGACAGATATGACTTGTACAACAACAATGATATTACTACTACTGATACTGCCAGTGATATGACTTGTACAACAACAATGATATTACTACTACTGATACTGCCAGTGATATGACTGTTACAACTACAATGATATTACTACTACTGATACTGCCAGTGATATGACTTGTACAACGACAATGATATTACTACTACTGATACTGCCAGTGATATGACTGTTACTACTACAATGATATTACTACTACTGATACTGCCAGTGATATGACTGTTACTACTACAATGATATTACTACTACTGATACTGCCAGTGATATGACTGTTACTACTACAATGATATTACTACTACTGATACTGCCAGTGATATGACTGTTACTACTACAATGATATTACTACTACTGATACTGCCAGTGATATGACTGTTACAACAACAATGATATTACTACTACTGATACTGCCAGTGATATGACTTGTACAACGACAATGATATTACTACTACTGATACTGCCAGTGATATGACTGTTACTACTACAATGATATTACTACTACTGATACTGCCAGTGATATGACTGTTACTACTACAATGATATTACTACTACTGATACTGCCAGTGATATGACTGTTACTACTACAATGATAATACTACTACTGATACTGCCAGTGATATGACTGTTACTACTACAATGATAATACTACTACTGATACTGCCAGTGATATGACTGTTACAACTACAATGATATTACTACTACTGATACTGCCAGTGATATGACTGTTACAACTACAATGATATTACTACTAGTGATACTGCCAGTGATATGACTGTTACTACTACAATGATAATACTACTACTGATACTGCCAGTGATATGACTGTTACTACTACAATAATATTACTACTACTGATACTGCCAGTGATATGACTGTTACTACTACAATTATATGACTACCACTGATACGGCGAGTGATATGACTGTTACTACTACAATGATATTACTACTACTGATACTGCCAGTGATATGACTGTTACTACTACAATGAGATTACTACTACTGATACTGACAGTGATATGACTGTTACAACTACATTGATATGACTACTACTGATACTGCCAGTGATATGACTATTATTATGACTGATACTGCCAGTGATATAAATGTTACTACTACTGATATGACTACGACAGCGATACCAGGTGTGATTGAGTGATACAGTCACAGGTGTATTCAGGATACTGGAGGAGGCAGCTGGATCACGTGTGTGCTCACCTGAGGAGTTTTGCACAGAACAACGCCCCCTTCAGGACTCTGCTGGGAGAGCCCCGCCTTGGCAGGGTAGGCATCTGAGGGTCACGTGACCTGTGACCTGTGGTCCTGATGTCCACGTGCTCCTGCAGATGGTTTCTGCGGTGCTTGAAGAAGACGCCCACGAGGTCAGTGTGACCATCAGCTTCATGGCGGCCTCACAGGAAGTCAGACAGGAAGTCAGGCGTGTGAGTTCCAACACCTTGAGCAGCGTGACAGAGAGGAGTGGTGAGAACGTGACGTCACGCCAAAGAGAAGCTGCGCTGGCAAATTGACGCTGTGCTTTTATTTTGGTGTTGACAGGAAGTGGACAGAAAACAAGTGTGACGGTGAGATGACAAGGTTGAAGTGTTTGTGAAAGCCTGTCTCTGATTGGCTGTGGGCAGCAGGTGAGGGACAGTGTGCTGCAGGAAGTGGGTCCAGCATGTGGTCACCAGCTCCTGGATCAGGTATGAGGCGCCCTCAGCCAATCAGATGTCTTCTCCTCACCTTCCATGCTTTTCACGTAGGGGGCGGACCCACACTGCTGTGGAAGCGTCCTGGCCACCGCCACCGCCCATCACCAAGCGCTTCCTGTGTTGGCAGACCAGCCATCTGGAGCGTAAGATGGCGCCGGGAAGAGGACTGTGGTTTTAACGTCAGCGCTAACATGTGACTGCTCCCTAGGGTGAAGACCACGGCGCTGCACCAGGCCGCCATGCTGGCTTCTGCTCAGGTAGCGTGGAACTAAGCTGTGTGACATCATCACAACCAGGTCACGCTCACCGTCTGTGTGTTTCAGCTGTAAGGCGGCCACCAGCCTTCCAGACAAAGATGGCGTACCACATGGCGGTGCCATCACGTCTCTGGACCCCGCCTCCTCTGGGCACACGTTGCCATGACGACTAAAAGATTGACTCAAAGCACACAGTTCTTATCTCATCTTTATTGTTCAAAGAACACCCGACTTACTCAGCGGCGCAGGCGTAGAAAAAAGGCGTGGCGACACTCGGCGCTGTCCAGCGGGTAGTACTTGTCGTAAAAGTCCAGGATGTACTCCTCGGCCTTGAAGCCAAACTTCTGGTAGAGCAACATGGCGGCGTTGCTGGCGGACACGTGCAGCGTCACGTCCTTGCCCATGCAGGTCTGAAAGTAGCCACGCCCGTCAGCTGCAGGAAGACAAGACGTGCACGCTGAGGCACTCACCTGAATGAGGTGGTAGATGATGAAGGTGCCGATGCCCGCTCGCCGCCACTCGGGGTGCACCAGCAGGAAGGAGATGTAGGCCTGGTTGTACTTGACGTCTGGCACCATGAAGCCGAAGCCCACCACCACCTTCTTGTAGAGGACCACCACGCTGAAGTCCGGGTACTGCAGGCACTCCGACAGGTCGGCTCCTGCGCACAAGGGCATGCTGCTGGCGGCCTGCTGCTGGTGGCGTGCTGCCGGCGGCGTGCTCACCTGGCCAGAAGTGCTGGTGACACATGGCGTTGACGGCGGGGATGTGGTCGGGCCGCACGTAGCAGTAGTCGATGGGGGCGTCGGCTTCAGGGGGGCGGTCTTTCCTGCGCGCTCGGATCTCGGCCAGCAGCCTCATCTTCAGCGGCCGACTCTCGTAATCGCGCCTACAAGTTGGGGTCAGAGGTCAGGGGCGAACCGTTACCTGTTGGGAGCCACTCACCTGATGTAGGGTTTGAGGAGGCGGGACGTGTAAGGGCTCCTGATGCTTTGCTCCAAAGCGCCAGCTGCTCCCATCAGTCGATAGCAGAAGGACACCTGCGACACAGGTAAGCCCCTCCCAGCGGACCCCTTCACCTGTGGGCACACGTGGCCATTGTGTTCGTACACCTGCACTTCCTGTCACATGGTATTTACCTGGAAGCGGTCTAGGACCCGCAGCTCCTGGCTGTTGGTGGCAAATTGACCGCCGCCCACCTCCAGAGCTCTGTAGACTCCTCCCACCAGGCTGAGGGCGGAGCTGACGGCCCGGTCAATGTCCAGCAGGGGGAGCCCTCGCTGCCTCTTGGCCTGGCGGAGCAGCAGCTTGCGGCAGAGGCGTTTGGCCTGCGGCGTGACAGCGAGCGCCAAAGGGCAGGTGTCCAAACGCCGCCGGAGCATCCTCTCCTCATATAGACTGAGGGGCGAGTAGAGGGAGCTGCGGGGGGCGCCGCCCACATCACTCCTCTCGCAATGCCCCGCTCTCCTCCGATGGGACCCATCAATAACGCCGCTGGAAAAAGGCGGGCCCACGGGTTCCTCCTCACGCTCGTCCTCGCTGTCCGCTTCACGCTTGATGTGAGGCGCCGCTGGGCGGAGTTTCTTGCGGCCAATGAGAATGGTGGCGGGAGGAGGGGTGTCCTCCATCCCTGGGTCGATCATCCCTTCCGCCTCCATCTCCTCGTCATCTGAAAACAGTCAAAGTGGGTGTGGCCTGCACATCACATGACTTGTCAACTCACCGTGGAAGAGCGCCTGAGGTGGCATGGCGTCCGGGATGAGGTCCGCCTCCGACAGCAGACTGGGTGTGGCCGAGTGGGAGGCCGGCGTCCCGGGGGCGGAGAAGTCCAGTGAGGGTGACGGCGAAGGACTGGTCAGTGGCGTTCTATCTGAAGAACTGAGGGAGGAGAAGTCCACCACCTCGCCTTTCTCCAGGACGCGCCCCGCGCCCACCTTGACTGGCGTGCCCGCTTCCTTCTGAGCACGTCGGATGTCTTTGGCCTCCTGAGTCCGCGAGCGCTTCTCCTTCAGCTGCATGGCGCTCTCCACCGGGTTCCTGGCGCCGCGCTTCCTCAGACCTTCCACCGTGATGATGGGCTCCACCGCCGCTTTGGACGCTGTGGACAAGCAAGATGAGCAGGAAGTGGACCGCAGCTCCGCTCTGAGCAGCCTCACCTTTGACCTTAGGGCGGGACTTGTCGCTGTCGGGCCGCAGGGTCGGAGGTCGGTTGTGGACCAACTTCCACCAACCCGGCTCGCTGAACTCCTGCGCACCTGAGCGGAAGAAGGCGGGACTACCGACCGACAGACAGCCGGCCACCGTGCTCCACCACGTGGACGTCTTCTTCCTGCCGGGCGACAACACGTCAGTCAACCGCCGCAGGAGCACACCTGACAGGAAGTCACCTGCATCCCAGGAGGAAGTTCCAGTGTCGGCCGATGAAGGCGCAGATGTCCTCCTTCCAGCGGAAGTAGCCTTGGCGCCCGCTGCCCTCCAGGGACAGATTGTACATGGCCAGCATGACCACCTGAGGAACACAGGCTTTAGCAAGTCTGACTGGCAGAGTCCCCTAATCCAGTCCTCGTCTAATCCCAGTCCAGATGGTACATGGCCAGCATGACCACCTGAGGAACGCAGGCTATAGCAAGTCTGAGAGTCCTAGTCCAGTCCTCGTCTAGTCCCAGTCCAGATTGTACATGGCCAGCATGACCACCTGAGGAACGCAGGCTATAGCAAGTCTGAGAGTCCTAGTCCAGTCCTCGTCTAGTCCCAGTCCAGATTGTACATGGACAGCATGACCACCTGAGGAACACAGGCTTTAGCAAGTCTGACTGGCAGAGTCCCCTAATCCAGTCCTCGTCTAGTCCCAGTCCAGATTGTACATGGCCAGCATGAACACCTGAGGAACACAGGCTTTAGCAAGTCTGAGAGTCCTAGTCCAGTCCTCGTCTAGTCCCAGTCCAGATTGTACATGGACAGCATGACCACCCGAGGAACACAGGCTATAGCAAGTCTGAGAGTCCTAGTCCAGTCCTCGTCTAGTCCCAGTCCAGTTGTACATGGACAGCATGACCACCTGAGGAACACAGGCTATAGCAAGTCTGAGAGTCCTAGTCCAGTCCTCGTCTAGTCCCAGTCCAGTTGTACATGGACAGCATGACCACCTGAGGAACACAGGCTTTAGCAGGTCTGAGAGTCCTAGTCCAGTCCTGGTCCCGTCCTTATGTCACCTGCTGCCAGGTGAGGCGCATCCTCTCGAAGCTCTCCTTGCCGTCATCGGAGCAGTCGTAACACACAAACTTGAAGAAGTTGTCTCCTTTAAGGTAGCTGGGCTGGTCGCCATGGAGACGGGCTGGAGGAAACCAGGAACAGACATTGAATGACAATGTCAATCATGCCAGGCTAATTGAACTAAACCATGCTAACTTCATTTTGCTAAGGCTAATTCAACAAAACTAATGCTAACTCAGTTTTATTAGGGGAATTTAATGCTAACTGTGTTTTTTCACTAAACAAAGCTAACTTAGTTTTGTTTGGACCAGGAGTGTCAAAGTCATTTTAGATGGTGGGCCACATCTACTCCCAAGTGGATCACGGCACGATAACTTCAAAATAAAGGCAACTTCAGATTGTTTCAAAATAGAACAAACACATTGTGAAAATGTACTTATCATAATGTTGTTGGTTTTCTTTTACATTTACATGTTGCGGTTAATAGCATTCTATCTTTTCTTGTCCTTATTTATATTTTCTGAATAAATAATGTGATAATGTTCATCAGTCAACTCATTGGTGTTAATTTTCAGTTCATCAAGATACAAAAATGAAATTATAGGATGTTATTTATGTAGTTTGCTCATTTTCCTGGACTGTTTACTAACATCATGTGGTTTATTTTGTACATATGTAGCATCATCTGCCAAGATAAAAAGAATTGCTATTGCGACATCCAGTGGACACTTTGAGAACAGCAGTTTCTTTCATTCAAACATTTCAGGTTCATTTTTATACTTAGCAAACTCATCCCACGGGCCAGATAAAACCTGTTGGCGGGCCTGATCCGGCCCTCGGGTCTTACGTTTGACACCCCTGATTTAGACTAATTCAACTATTGCTAATTCAGTTTTGTTTAGACTGATTTAACCAACGCTAACTTTGTTTGATTTAAACGAATTTCACCAACGCTAACTTTGTTTGATTTAAACGAATTTCACCAACGCTAACGTAGTTTGATTAAGACTAATTTCAACAATTCTAACCTAGTCTTATTAAGACTCATTTCACCAATGCTAACCTAGTTTTAAGACTAATTTCACCAATGCTAACCTAGTCTTATTAAGACTCATTTCACCAATGCTAACCTAGTCTTATTAAGACTAATTTCACCAATGCTAACTTAGTCTTATTAAGACTCATTTTACCAATGCTAACCTAGTCTTATTAAGACAAATTTCACCAATGCTAACCTAGTCTTATTAAGACTCATTTCACCAATGCTAACCTAGTCTTATTAAGACTCATTTCACCAATGCTAACCTAGTCTTAAGACTAATTTCACCAATACTAACTTAGTCTTATTAAGACTCATTTCACCAATGCTAACCTAGTCTTATTAAGACAAATTTCACCAATGCTAACCTAGTCTTATTAAGACTCATTTCACCAATGCTAACCTAGTCTTAAGACTAATTTCACCAATACTAACTTAGTCTTATTAAGACTCATTTCACCAATGCTAACCTAGTCTTAAGACTAATTTCACCAATACTAACTTAGTCTTATTAAGACTCATTTCACCAATGCTAATCTAGTCTTATTAAGACTCATTTCACCAATGTTAACTTAGTCTTATTAAGACTCATTTCACCAATGCTAACCTAGTCTTATTAAGACTCATTTTTCCCAAGGCTAATCTAGTTTTATTAAGAATAATTTCACCAATGCTAACCTAGTCTTAAGACTCATTTCACCAAGGCTAACCTAGTCTTATTAAGAATAATTTCACCAATGCTAACCTAGTCTTATTAAGACTCATTTCACCAAGGCTAACCTAGTCTTAAGACTAATTTCACCAATACTAACTTAGTCTTATTAAGACTCATTTCACCAATGCTAACCTAGTCTTATTAAGACTCATTTCACCAATGCTAACTTAGTCTTATTAAGACTCATTTCACCAATGCTAACCTAGTCTTATTAAGACTCATTTTCCCAAGGCTAACCTAGTCTTATTAAAACTAATTTCACCAATGCTAACCTAGTCTTATTAAGACTCATTTCAACAATGCTAACCTAGTCTTAAGACTAATTTCCCCAATGCTAACTTAATATTAAGACTAATTTCACCAATGCTAACCTAGTCTTATTAAGACTCATTTCACCAATGCTAACTTAGTCTTATTAAGACTCATTTTACCAATGATAACCTAGTCTTATTAAGACTCATTTCACCAATGCTAACCTTGTCTTATTAAGACTCATTTCACCAATGCTAACCTAGTCTCATTAAGACTAATTTCACCAACACTAACTTAGTTTGATTAAGACTAATTTCACCAATGCTAACCTAGTCTCATTAAGACTAATTTCACCAATGCTAACCTAGTCTTATTAAGACAAATTTCACCAATGCTAACCTAGTCTTATTAAGACTCATTTCACCAATGCTAACCTAGTCTTATTAAGACTCATTTCACCAATGCTAACCTAGTCTTAAGACTAATTTCACCAATACTAACTTAGTCTTATTAAGACTCATTTCACCAATGCTAACCTAGTCTTATTAAGACAAATTTCACCAATGCTAACCTAGTCTTATTAAGACTCATTTCACCAATGCTAACCTAGTCTTAAGACTAATTTCACCAATACTAACTTAGTCTTATTAAGACTCATTTCACCAATGCTAACCTAGTCTTAAGACTAATTTCACCAATACTAACTTAGTCTTATTAAGACTCATTTCACCAATGCTAATCTAGTCTTATTAAGACTCATTTCACCAATGTTAACTTAGTCTTATTAAGACTCATTTCACCAATGCTAACCTAGTCTTATTAAGACTCATTTTTCCCAAGGCTAATCTAGTTTTATTAAGAATAATTTCACCAATGCTAACCTAGTCTTAAGACTCATTTCACCAAGGCTAACCTAGTCTTATTAAGAATAATTTCACCAATGCTAACCTAGTCTTATTAAGACTCATTTCACCAAGGCTAACCTAGTCTTAAGACTAATTTCACCAATACTAACTTAGTCTTATTAAGACTCATTTCACCAATGCTAACCTAGTCTTATTAAGACTCATTTCACCAATGCTAACTTAGTCTTATTAAGACTCATTTCACCAATGCTAACCTAGTCTTATTAAGACTCATTTTCCCAAGGCTAACCTAGTCTTATTAAAACTAATTTCACCAATGCTAACCTAGTCTTATTAAGACTCATTTCAACAATGCTAACCTAGTCTTAAGACTAATTTCCCCAATGCTAACTTAATATTAAGACTAATTTCACCAATGCTAACCTAGTCTTATTAAGACTCATTTCACCAATGCTAACTTAGTCTTATTAAGACTCATTTTACCAATGATAACCTAGTCTTATTAAGACTCATTTCACCAATGCTAACCTTGTCTTATTAAGACTCATTTCACCAATGCTAACCTAGTCTCATTAAGACTAATTTCACCAACACTAACTTAGTTTGATTAAGACTAATTTCACCAATGCTAACCTAGTCTCATTAAGACTAATTTCACCAATGCTAACCTAGTCTCATTAAGACTCATTTCACCAATGCTAACCTAGGCTTATTAAGACTCATTTCACCAATGCTAACATAGTCTTATTAAGACTCATTTCACCAAGGCTAATCTAGTTTTATTAAGAATAATTTCACCAATGCTAACCTAGTCTTAAGACTCATTTCACCAAGGCTAACCTAGTCTTATTAAGAATAATTTCACCAATGCTAACCTAGTCTTATTAAGACTCATTTCACCAAGGCTAACCTAGTCTTATTAAGACTAATTTCACCAATGCTAACCTAGTCTTATTAAGACTCATTTTCCCAAGGCTAACCTAGTCTTATTAAAACTAATTTCACCAATGCTAACCTAGTCTTATTAAGACTCATTTTACCAAGGCTAACCTAGTCTTATTAAAACTAATTTCACCAATGCTAACCTAGTCTTATTAAGACTCATTTCACCAAGGCTAAGGTGCAGAAGTAGAAAATGGCGGCGCACCAGCAGGGATCCACTTGTGGCAGCGGTCGCAATAGAAGGCCAAGTCCTCACAGGCCCACGCAGCGTCTTCACCCAAGTCGCTGGCGAGAGAGTCGCCACTCTGGTCATGTGACAGATCCACAGAGCCCTGGTCTTCTGACTCCACCATCAGCAGCGTCTCGCCCTCCACCTCACCCTCCTCCAGACCTTCGGAGGCAGATGTGCACGCCGCCTCGTCCTCAGCGCCGCCAAGCTCGCCACTGCTGTCCATGACCCTGCACACACACACAATGCTGGTCCTCGTTCTTCCCTTCCAGTAAGGGGGCATGAACCAAGGACCAAGGACTGACCTCTTCAGTGTTGCCCAAGGTCCTGAGGGCGGAGATCGGCCTCCCTAGGACTGACCTCTTCAGTGTTGCCCAAGGTCCTGAGGGCGGAGATCAGCCTCCCAAGGACTGACCTCTTCAGTGTTGCCCAAGGTCCTGAGGGCGGAGATCAGCCTCCCTAGGACTGACCTCTTCTGTGTTGCCCAAGGTCCTGAGGGCAAAGATCGGTCTCCCTTGGACTGACCTCTTCAGTGTTGTCCAAGGTCCTGAGGGCGGAGATTGGCCTCCCTACGCCGTCTGTCCTCCTCGAGATGCGTGGCCAACTTCTGGTTCTCCTCCAGCAGACGCAGGTTCTCCTTCTTCCTCTCCACACGCTCCAGATCTCTCAGGACGCCCTCCTGCATACGCTGTGCACACACACACAAACACCTCAATGTACTTTATTTTGAAATACTTTTGACATGTACTGCCAGTGTTGGGACTAATGCGTTACTTTGGGCGGTAACTCATAGTCTAACGCGTTATTTTTTATATTCAGTTACCGTTACTATATGATGCGTTACTGCGTTATTTTACGTTATTTTTTATGTGGTATCGGTTAGAAACAGAAGATCTGAGTTTGTTTTATTGGAGAGCTGCGGTGTCGTCCTTCTGAATTTTCCTGTGTCAAAAGCGGGAGAAGAGAAGAGGCGCGCTGTGTGTGTGTATGTGTGTGGTGGAGGGGGCGTGTCTGTGTTTACTAACAAGACATCATGGCGCTGCCGAAGTTGTGTTTCTTAACGTGGAGATATTCTCACTACTTTACTTTTGTCGAACACAAAGAAAATAACATTTCAGTTAAATGTAAGTTGTGTCTTGGATCAAAGATCCCATCTACTGCCCAAAACAGCTACAAAAGCAACATGCTTCGACAAAGCTAGTAAAGAGAGACACAGACTCCGATGCCACTTCACCTCCACCTCAGGATTTTAACGGAGGGACTGCTAGCCAGGACAACATTGATAGAGCCATTGCAGCGTATGTGCTAGAAGACATTCAGGCTATTTCTACAGTGGAGTCATCCGATTTCAGGGAGCTAATTAGCATGATACTGGCGTCAAACAGCAAATGGCATGGAAAACATTTTCCATGTACCTGGACAGTGAGGACATAAAAATGGAAAGCGGGCTAAAAAAACACTCCAAACTGCCTCTGCTCATTATTCAGCACTGAAGGTACACACACTCTGTCAATTCTCTTATATACTCTTTCATTCTAGACTTCTAGAGTGTTTGATTATCACATCACTCTAAATCAGTGGTTCTTAACCTTGGTGGAGGTACCGAACCCCACCAGTTTCATATGCGCATTCGCCGAACCCTTCTTTAGTGAAAAATAAAATGTTATTTTTTTTCAAATTCAAGACAAAGTTATATATGTTTTTGGTAAATCTTTAGTATGGGGAACATATTCTAAGTAACAAAGACTTAAAGGCCTACTGAAATGTGATTTTCTTATTTAAACGGGGATAGCAGGTCCATTCTATGTGTCATACTTGATCATTTGGCGATATTGCCATATTTTTGCTGAAAGGATTTAGTAGAGAACATCGACGATAAAGTTCGCAACTTTTGGTCGCTGATAAAAAAGCCTTGCCTGTAGCGGAAGTAGCAGACGAGTAGCGTGACGTCACAGGTTGTGGAGCTCCTCACATCCAAACATTGTTTACAATCATGGCCACCAGCAGCGAGAGCGATTCGGACCGAGAAAGCGACGATTTCCCCATTAATTTGAGCGAGGATGAAAGATTCGTGGATGAGGAAAGTGAGAGTGAAGGACTAGAGGGCAGTGGGAGCCATTCAGATAGGGAAGATGCTGTGAGAGGCGGGTGGGACCTGATATTCAGCTAAAACAGTAAATAAACACAAGACATATATATATACTCTTATTAGCCACAACACAACCAGGCTTATATTTAATATGCCACAAATTAATCCCGCATAACAAACACCTCCCCCCTCCCGTCCATATAACCCGCCAATACAACTCAAACACCTGCACAACACACTCAATCCCACAGCCCAAAGTACCTTTTACCTCCGCAAAGTTCATACAGCACATAAAACAAAGAGTTAAAACTAACCTGTCTCACGACGGTCTAAACCCAGCTCACGTTCCCTATTATTGTATATTGGAGGATATAGAAATGATTCATCATAATGAAGTGGTCTGCACCAAATTCAAAAAAATCACGTAACGCACATGAATTTGTACATTTTACAGTCTGTTTTAAAGTTTTTTAAATATTTCCCCAAAGTCCCCAAAGTTACATACGTGACATGCACATAGCGGCACGCACGTACGGGCAAGCGATCAAATGTTTGGAAGCCGCAGCTGCATGCGTACTCACGGTACCGTGTCTGCGTATCCAACTCAAAGTCCTTCTGGTAAGAGTCTCTGTTGTCCCAGTTCTCCACAGGCCAATGGTAAAGCTTGACTGTCATCTTTCGGGAATGTAAACAATGACAATCCGGCAAAACAGTCAGGGGGTGCATTCTACGGCGGGGGTGCATTCTACGGCGGGGGTGCGTTATCCAGCACAACACCTGCCGCAATACACCGCTTCCCACCTACAGCTTTCTTCTTTGCTGTCTCCATTGTTCATTGAACAAATTGCAAAAGATTCACCAACACAGATGTCCAGAATACTGTGGAATTTTGCGATGAAAACAGACGACTTAATAGCTGGCCACCATGCTGTAACAAAATGTCCTCCACAATCCGTGACGCCACGCGCTGACGTCATCATACCGGGACATTTTCAGCAGGATATTTCGCGCAAAATTTAAAATTGCACTTTAGTAAGCTAACCCGGCCGTATTGGCATGTGTTGCAATGTTAAGATTTCATCATTGATGTATAAACTATCAGACTGCGTGGTCGGAGTAGTGGGTTTCAGTAGGCCTTTAATTTAGAGTTATTTGGACACTAGGGGAACATATTCTAAGTAATAAAGACTTAATTTTGAGTTATTTGGTTAGGGTTAGGGTCAGGGTTAGGGTTATAATAAGGCCATGCTGAATAAGGCATTAATAAGTACTTAATAATGACTTGTTAAGAGCCAATATGTTACTAATTTGCATGAACATCACCTTGTTCAAACAACAAAACCAACACAGTGCATAAACTCACAACAAATTACACACCTGCAAACCAGTCAGCTGTTGCCGTATCCGTAATACGCCGATAGGGAGAAGGTTGTATTTACACGATGAGTCGGGTGTGTTTTGACCTCTGCCGAACCCCTGAGGCCGACTCACCGAGCCCCTAGGGTTCCATCGAACCCAGGTTAAGAACCACTGCTCTAAATGTATAGACCAGTGTTTTTCAACCTTTTTTGAGCCAAGGCACACTTTTTTCATTAAAAAAAATACGGAGGTACACCACCAGCAGAAAAGGTTAAAAAATGAAACTCCACCAGGTTGTCATGCCTTATTTTGAGTGTGTTGTTGTTTCCTGTGTATAGTGCTTTAGTTCTGTCTTGCGCTGTTAATTTGGTGACCCTTCCTGTTTGCCTTTCTTTGAGTGCTATTGCCCACACCTGCTTTGTTTTCGCAATCAAGACTATTTCAGTTGTGCGTACCCTATCCTTCTTTGTGGGGACATTGTTGATTGTCATGTCGTTTACGGATGTACTTTGTGGATGCCGTCGCCCTGCTCCCCACGCTGTAAGTTTTTGCTGTCGTCCAGCATTCTGTTTTTGTTTACTTTGTAGCCAGTTCAGTTTTACTTTTGTTTTGCATAGCCATGCTTCAGTGCCTTATCCTAGCGGGACTTGCCTTTTGTTCATTTTTGGTTTAAGCGTTACGTACCCCAAAAGGAACAAGCGGTAGAAAATGGATGGATGGATACCTTTTACATGCCAAAAAAGGTTGAAAAACACTGCACTAGACAACGGCACATTATTATAATTATCCAGCCATCCATCCATCCATTTTCTACCGCTTATTCCCTTTGGGGTCGCGGGGGGCGCTGGAGCCTATCTCAGCTACAATCGGGCGGAAGGCGGGGTACACCCTGGACAAGTCGCCACCTCATCGCAGGGCCAACACAGATATTGATTTGCAAAAAATATTTGGCCCTGCGATGAGGTGGCGACTTGTCAAGGGTGTACCCCACCTTTCGCCCGAATGCAGGCTCCAGCACCCACCGCTACCCCAAAAAGGGACAAGCGGTAGAAAATGGATGGATTTTTTGGACCAATTAGGTGAAGTTGCATAATTTTCCACGGCACACCAGACAATATCTCACGCACGGCACAGTGGTTGAAAAACACTGGTATAGACTATAAAGTTCACAAACATAAAGAGGGATGCTAGTGGGCCAGGCCAATCTTTCCTTCTCTCTAAACTAAAACTGGGGAAATGTGTAGAGTGTTCTGGGCTTCAGTACAGTGTTGATCTTCTGAATACATGATTTTATTTCACAATTCCTTGAGAGAAAAAAAGGCCTGGTTAGGTGTGTGTATGTAGTGTGTGTGCTGTATATAGTGACATGATATATAGTCATGTCATGTGTGCCTTCCTTGGGTGAAGCCAGGTTTACAGTGATATGTTGTTATTATGCGGTTTGTTACTCATGTATGTTATGTTGCAGCTATTTAAAATAGTTTTGTCAATTTGTTCTGGCCCGAAATAAATTGGCCCTTTGAAACATATCTTTGTCTTTGTGTGTTGTACGTAGACTAGGGATGTCCCGATCCGATATTTGGATCGGATCGGCCGCCGATATTTGCAAAAAAATGCGTATCGGCAAGGCATGGGAAAATGCCGATCCAGATCCAGTTTTTAAAAAAATTCGGTCCGTGTTTTCCAACGCACCGATTTAAATAATACATTCCACTTTTCTGCTGCTCCCTAATTTCCGTTCCGCATTTTCCAGCACACCTTCAACACATCCACAGGTCTGTGGATTCTCACGCAGTTGCTTTTAGCTGCTGGCATTACACGACAGGCTCTTCTCACTCTTTCCTGTGTCTCCCTCTCACAGACAGCAAGCGCACCTTCTTACACACGTCACATACTGTCACGTCATACGTCACATACTGTCACGTCATACGTCACATACTGTCACGTCATACGTCACATACTGTCACGTCATACGTCACATACTGTCACGTCATACGTCACATACGTATACGTCCTCTCCCAGCAGAGAGGTAGCAGCATGGCTAACGTTAGCTGTGATGCTAGCGCAGCCGTGCGCGCCTGTGCAATTGCGCACTCCTCTGCGCACGGCAAATCTATGCCACGCACAAAATCAAATAAAAAAATAAGCGCATAACAATTTTCGACACACGGACACGACAGAGAAAACAGTTTTCGTCATCATTGTTCAAATATTGTGACGTCTGTCGAGACGCTTATCTCCATTCGGTGCCACACGTCCACACCATCAAAATGCCGAGGCAAACATTTCCAGATCAACACCGTATGAAAAAAATAGTGATTTTTTTAGTTGTGATTTCCTTCTCTGCATGAAAGTTTAAAAGTAGCATATATTAATGCAGTATGAAGAAGAATGTTTTAATGTAGACATGCAAGCCTTGAAAGAAAATTTTGAAAATCAAGACTGCATTTCCTGCAAATGGGTGCATTTCTACCCTATATTTTAACTTTAGATTTATTCTCATATCAAACTCTTTTGGCTGTCTTTTTGACACTTACATCAGGCGCCCCCCTCCACACCCTGGATTATAAATAATGTAAATAATTCAATGTGATTATCTTGTGTGATGACTGTATTATGATGATAGTATATATCTGTATCATGAATCAATTTAAACAAGTGTAAAAACTTATTGGGGTGTTACCATTTAGTGGTCAATTGTACGGAATATGTACTTCACTGTGCAACCTACTAATAAAAGTCTCAATCAATCAATCAAAACACATAGAATCATCATACTGCTGTGATTATATGCATCAAGTGTTCATTCAAGGCTAAGGCAAAATATCGAGATATATATTGTGTATCGCAATATGGCCTTAAAATATGGCAATATTAAAAAAAGGCCATATCGCCCAGCCCTAGTTCAATGATGCCATTTCTGTTTGTCATGTATAATTTTGTCTATTTTGTGTTTATCCTTGAATAAACAGGTCAGTTTCTTGCTACCAACCATTGTGTATTATTCAAACTCCCCTAATTCAGCTGGCTAGTTGTTATCAAGAGTACTAAAACCCTTTTCAACATGATTCTGACAACTAAGTAGGCTAAATAACTTTAAACTTTAATACATGCTCGGATAGGCCAGTATCGGTCAGTATCGGTATCGGTCAGTATCGGTATCGGATCGGAATTGCAAAAACAATATCGGTATCGGATCGGAAGTGCAAAAACCTGGATCGGGACATGCCTAACGTAGACCACATTGCTCAGTGATGCAAATGCATGTCAAGTTGATCAACAGATTGTATTATTGTCCAGTGCAATAACAGTACTGAAATGAAGGCTGAAAGGGCATTAATGGGAGCTTTAAAAAAAAATATTAGAAAAAAATAAGTAACTAGTTACTTTTCACAGTAACGCATTACTTTTTGGTGTAAGTAACTGAGTTAATTTTGATATGAAGTAACTAGTTACATGTTAACAGTAACTAACCCAACACTGTTTACTGCACATTCATGTGAAAGTGAGAGATTATAGTTGCTTTGTTGTCAGGTTGTCGACACTTGTGGTGTTGAACATTTGCCATCTACAAATACATCTTTTGAATGGTTGAATATGTCTTCTTTAGCAGCTGCACCAACTTTCATTCCAAACATAAATAATAATAATAATAATAATAATAATAATAAATGACCTCCTTCATCAGCTAGCAGCTAACAGCTAGCAGCTAGCCGCGCTCTGTGTCCTCTTCCCCGGGCTCACCTGTCTGTCCTGGCCTTGTTGCAAGTGCACGGCCGCCACGATGCTCACAGTCACCACCACAGAAAGTCCGAGAAGAAGTTTAGAGGCTGCCGACATCACGTTAGCATGTGTCCGCTGCTAGCAGGCTAGCGAGGTGTCTTCTTCGCGCCCAAATGCAAGCAGACGGACGACGAGCGCCCCCTGTGGCCATCACACGTCCTGCTCCTGAAACACTTCTATATCGTCTCTGAAATAGTCCGCCAAACACTCTCTGAATACTAAATGTGGATGTTTATCACAAATGCTGACATATGTGGCACAAAAGTGGTGTCCAGGGGACTGTTTTGTGTAGGCGCGCATTGATCGGAGTTCTTGTGTACCGACAACGTTGGTGAAAGTAGTTCCGGCTCATCAAGGAGACAGCAACATGGCAGGTATTCATCCGCGAGAACTTACCCAAAATGAATCATATATCCATCCATCAAATACTGAAATACTTTAGTATATGGATATTGACAAAATACTTTAGTATATGGATATTAGAGGATATTGACAAAATACTTTAGTATATGGATATTAGAGGATATTGACAAAATACTTTAGTATATGGATATTAGAGGATATTGACAAAATACTTTAGTGTATGGATATTAGAGGACATTGACAAAATACTTTAGTATATGGATATTAGAGGATACTGACAAAATACTTTAGTGTATGGATATTAGAGGACATTGACAAAATACTTTAGTATATGGATATTAGAGGATACTGACAAAATACTTTAGTATATGGATATTAGAGGACATTGACAAAATACTTTAGTGTATGGATATTAGAGGATATTGACAAAAACAGTGGTTCTTAACCTTGTTGGAGGTAGCGAACCCCACCAGTTTCATATGCGCATTCACCGAACCCTTCTTTAGTGAAAAATAAAATGTTTTTTTTTTTTAAGTTATATGTTTTTGGCAACACTTTAGTATGGGGAACATATTCTAAGTAACAAAGACTTAATTTAGAGTTATTTAGTTAGGGTCAGAGTTAGAGGGTTAGGGTTATAATAAGGCCATGCCAAATAAGGCATTAATAAGTACTTAATAATGACTAGTTAAGAGCCAATATGTTACTATTTTGCAATATTTTCTCCTAAAGTAATTACTTTTTCATGTAAAATTCTGACTTTTTAATGTACAATGGCGACATTTGTCACAATATTGCCAATTTTTTTGGTGTTCTTGTAAAATAGTGACATTTTGTGAGTAAAATTATGACCTTTGTTATAATTTTGCCAAGTGAAATTCCAATTAATATTATAATATTGCCAACATTTGTCAAGTTTTCTTATAAAATTGTGACTTTTGCCGAGTAAAACTACGACTCCTCATAAAATTGCCAAAATGTTAAGCTTTTCTTGTAAAATTGCGACTGTTTTTGAGTAAAATTCCAACTTTTATTATAACATCGCACAAATGTTCAGTTTTTCTCGTAACATTTTGACTTGCGTTGAGTAAAATTAGGACTTTTATTATAATACTGCCAACATTCTAAGTTTTTCTTGTGAAATTCCAACAAATTTTTCACAACAAGCTTTTTTATATTCACATAGTTTGTATAAATTATTAATGTTGTAAATACAAATCTTTATATATCTAGAAAGGGTGGTCCTGAAGAGGTAGGCATTTTTCGGTGGTCTCAAGTAGGTAACAAATACAATATGTTCCCCAAACTAAAGTGTTACCATGTTTTTTTTACTGGTGCACAAAATGAAGCGTGCTTGAACCATACTTGCCAACCCTCCCGAATTTTCCGGGAGACTCCCGAAATTCAGCGCCTCTCCCGAAAACCTCCCGCGACAAATATTCTCCCGAAAATCTCCCGATTTTCAGCCGGATCTAGAAGCCACGCCCCCTCCAGCTCCATGCGGACCTGAGTGAGGACAGCCTTTTTTTCATGACGGGAGGACAACAGGGTGACAAGAACTAAATCATCCAGACTAGAGAGATAAATTGTATTATTATGTTTATCTTACCTAAAAATAAATATATTTATTAATTAAAAAAAACTAAAAAATGAAACATCAAAATGAATTGTATTTTTATTTGTATTTTTCCCTGACTCCTTATTACATCCAGCCATAGAATTATACATTAAAATAAACATATTTAGAATCAGCACCTCCAAGTCCGAGTCCATGGTTCTCGCCCGGAAAAGGGTGGAATGCCATCTGCGGGTTGGGGAGGAGATCTTGCCCCAAGGGGAGGAGTTCAAGTACCTGGGAGTCTTGTTCACGAGTGAGGGAAGAGTGGATGGTGAGATCGACAGGCGGATCGGTGCGGCGTCTTCAGTATTGCGGACGCTGTATCGATCCGTTGTGGTGAAGAAGTGTCAAGACTTGGTCCTGGGTGTTTGCTTTTCCGGGATGCAACGGAAAGTTGGCACGGGCGAGACGGGAATGAAGGTACATGATTTATTTATTAACTATAAATACAAAAAAAAGGATCAAACAAAAAGCGCGCACAGAGGCGGAGAATAAACTATGAAACCAAAAGACTATAGCAAAAAAGTACAAACGAAAAGCACGCACAATGGCGGAGAACAAACTATGAAACCAAAAAGACTATAAACATGGAACAAAAACTTACTTGGCTTGGACAAAAATAGTTGCATGAAGAATGGACATGGAAAGAATGGACAGAGCATAAATGTGGGGAGGTCGTCAGAAAGACAAACTGAAAAACACTGAACTTAAATACTACAGACATGATTAACGAAAACAGGTGCGTGACTCAAGACGTGAAACAGGTGCGTGACGTGACAGGTGAAAACTAATGGTTGCTATGGTGACAAACAATAGTGCACAATGAGTCCAAACGTGGAACAGGTGAAACTAATGGGGTAATCATGGAAACAAGACAAGGGAGTGAAAAGACAGAAACTAAAGAGTCCTATAACTAAACAAAACATGACTTAAAACAAAACATGATTACACAGACATGACAAGAAGGAGCTGAGCCGGAAGGCAAAGCTCTCAATTTACCGGTCGATCTACGTTCCCATCCTCACCTATGGTCATGAGCTTTGGGTTATGACCGAAAGGACAAGATCACGGGTACAAGCGGCCGAAATGAGTTTCCTCCGCCGGGTGGCGGGGCTCTCCCTTAGAGATAGGGTGAGAAGCTCTGTCATCCGGGAGGAGCTCAAAGTAAAGCCGCTGCTCCTCCACATGGAGAGGAGCCAGATGAGGTGGTTCGGGCATCTGGTCAGGATGCCACCCGATCGCCTCCCTCGGGAGGTGTTTAGGGCACGTCCGACCGGTAGGAGGCCACGGGGAAGACCCAGGACACGTTGGGAAGACTATGTCTCCCGGCTGGCCTGGGAACGCCTCGGGATCCCCCGGGAGGAGCTGGACCAAGTGGCTGGGGAGAGGGAAGTCTGGGCTTCCCTGCTTAGGCTGCTGCCCCCGCGACCCGACCTCGGATAAGCGGAAGAAGATGGATGGATGGATGGATGGATAAACATATTTGAAATAATTGATTTTAAATTATCATAATAATTCATTTAAAATGACCATATTTAATTATTAAAATAATTGCTTGTTTATCAACAACTTTAGCATTTTATTCATTACATTTTGAAACTCTCAGAAGCCAAGTTATGTTATATTCCTTAATATTTATTTATGCAAGTTTGAAGTATCAATTATCTAAACACAGTTTTGTTAGCATATTTTCAGGATGTAGATATACAGGTAAAAGCCAGTAAATTAGAACATTTTGAAAAACTTGATTTATTTCAGTAATTGCATTCAAAAGGTGTAAGTTGTACATTATATGTATTCATTGCATACAGACTGATGCATTCAAATGTTTATTTCATTTAATTTTGATGATTTGAAGTGGCAACAAATGAAAATCCAAAACGCAGCCGTCTACCAGCAAGTTTTAGAGCACTTCATGCTTCCTGCTGCTGACCTGCTCTATGGAGATGGAGATTTCAAGTTCCAACAGGACTTGGCGCCTGCACACAGCGCAAAATCTACCCGTGCCTGGTTTACGGACCATGGTATTTCTGTTCTAAATTGGCCCGCCAACTCCCCTGACCTTAGCCCCATAGAAAATCTGTGGGGTATTGTGAAAAGGAAGATGCAGAATGCCAGACCCAAAAACGCAGAAGAGTTGAAGGCCACTATCAGAGCAACCTGGGCTCTCATAACACCTGAGCAGTGCCAGAAACTCATCGACTCCATGCCACGCCGCATTAACGCAGTAATTGAGGCAAAAGGAGCTCCAACCAAGTATTGAGTATTGTACATGCTCATATTTTTCATTTTCATACTTTTCAGTTGGCCAACATTTCTAAAAATCCCTTTTTTGTATTAGCCTTAAGTAATATTCTAATTTTGTGACACACGGAATTTTGGATTTTCATTTGTTGCCACTTCAAATCATCAAAATTAAATGAAATAAACATTTGAATGCATCAGTCTGTGTGCAATGAATAAATATAATGTACAAGTTACACCTTTTGAATGCAATTACTGAAATAAATCAAGTTTTTCAAAATATTCTAATTGTATATATGTATATATATATATATATATATGTATGAAATACTTGACTTGGTGAATTCTAGCTGTCAATATACTCCTCTCCTCTTAACCGCGCCCCGCCCCACCCCAACCTCCCACCTCCCGAAATCGGAGGTCTCAAGGTTGGCAAGTATGATGAACATCACCTTGTTCAAAGAACAAAAGCAACACAGTGCATAAACTCACAACAAATGACACACCTGCAAATCAGTCTGACTTCTGCTGTTGACGTATCCGTAATACGCCGATAGGGAAAGGTTTTTATTTTCACGATGAGTCGGATGTGTCTTGACCTCCGCCGAACCCCTGATCTAGTATATGGATATTACAGAACATTGACAAAGAGATGATGAGACATTTTTATTGATCAGTTGACAGAAATAAGCGTACAAGTGAAAATAAATAGTTACAGCAATAAATAAAAAGTTATTGTGGGCGTTTAGTGCACTTTGACATCTACTTTTTATATACACGCGTTTGCTTCTTTTGACATTTTGGAGCTCGAAGTTTTCAATGGCCGGGAAAGAGAGCAAAGCGAGGAAGTGGTTAGCTTCACAGGCTAACCAAAACGTTCCCTTTCACGCCCGCGACTTCCTCCTCCTACACAATAAAACACACGCTTTTATTGTGGAGCAGGAAACACAAAAGGTGTTGCCGTGGCGACATCGTGAACGACGTCTACCGTCACAGCAGGAAGTCTGCAGTTGCCCGACACACAGCGGCTTCTCCGGCATGTAGACCCCCACAAGGCACCCCGCCAGGTGGTGTTGGCGTCTACAGCTTTCACAGTTCAGCGCTGCGTGCGCACACACACGCGCACCAACAGACGCACAAAGGAAAAAAAAAAAGCAACAAAACGGATGTAAACATTACTTTTGAGGGGAAAGAAAGCACACCTGAGACATCTAATTAAGTCATTATAAACGCTCCGTTACAACTAGTGTGTTGACTTTGCATTGCCATGGCAACCAAAGAGATGTACTTTGCCACCTCACTTGGAGGACTGAAACCATAAAACACTTTGTGTCCTCTTGTGGCAAACGTTAGCCTGCTGAGCTGAGGTGCGAAGAACTAAAGCGTGCTGTTAGCCTAGCTCAGGGGTCGGCAACCCGCGGCTCTTTGATCACTCTGATGCGGCTCAGCAGCTTACTTGCTGAACCCCCCAATTTTCCCGTGAGACTTCCGGATTTCAGTGCCTCTCGTAGAAAACTCCCGGGATTAATATTCACCGATTTTCACTCTTACAGCTATAATAAGGGCGTGCCATGATGGTACAACATTTGGCGCCCTCTACAATCTGTATTAACAACGTGCCAGCCCAACACTTGTTATACATCATACATCTTCTGCTTGAACACGCACGTGACAGCAAGGCATACTTGTTCAACAGCCACACAGGTTACACTGACGGTGACCATATAAAACAACTTTAACACTCTTACTAATAATGCGCCACACTTTGAACCAAAACCAAACAAGAATGACAAACACATTTCGGGAGAACATCTGCACCTTAACACAACAGAACAAACACCCAGAATCCCATGCAGCCCTGACTCTTCCGGGCTACATTATACACCCCTGCTACCACCAAACCCCGCCCCCACCCCAAGCCTGCTCTCTCACACATCAAACCCCCCCCCCTCCCCCCTCTCTGTACGTCGGTTGAGGTGGGGCTGCATGGGATTCTGGGTATTTGTCCTGTTGTGTTTATGTTGTGTTACGGTGCAGATGTTCTCCCGAAATGTGTTTGTCATTCTTGTTTGGTGTGGGTTCACAGTGTGGCGCATTATTAGTAAGAGTGTTAAAGTTTTTTTATACCGTGACCGTCAGTGTAACCTGTGTGGTTGTTGAACAAGTATGCCTTGCTGTCACCTACGTGAGCAAGCGGAAGCCCCATTCAAAATGTGGCTGATCAGGCACGCTGGTTGTAGTGGGCGCAATATGCTGTACCAACACGGCACGCATGACGCTGACAACTGCTATTCATTTAAAGCCCGCGTGCCGCACCAGCTTAAAAATTCCATAAAAAGGTGTGGGCATCGTATCTGAGACCCCTGGTTTATACATAGCAGAAAGCCAAAAAAAAACTTTGTATGCAGTGTTATTTCATGTAAAATTTCAAAAATGTTTGCGGCTCCCATTGTTTTCTATCATTTGTGAAACTGGTCAAAATGGCTCTTTAACTGGTAAAGGTTGCCGACCCCTGGCCTAGCTTAGCAGGTGGCTAAGCTAGGCTAACTCAGCACCAGGAAGGAGGGTGCAGGTGGAAGAAGCACCAGGAACAAGGTAGAAAGGATCTTCCAGAGGAGGCCACGTGGAGTCCAACTGACATGCAGAGAAACTCCTCCAGCTTCAACCCAGGGAAAAAAAGAGGAGACTCGAGCGAAGCTTCTATCACGACGACAAATGGCGGTCGGCGAGGCGCGGCGTTGGCGGCCGACGATCCGGGGAGCGTGAACTTCCACCCTCAGCCGCCACTCAAGTGTTTCTGTTCCGACGTCCGAGATCAGGGTCAAGTCTTCCAGCTAGGAAGGGGAGGAGCTAGCATCGCGTGGTGTTGAGCACAAGGAACGCCAACTGTCTCCGCCCCCTCCCTCGAGCTCCACCCCTCGCTACGGGCGGACCTCGTTGGCGATCAGACTGTCCTCCCCTGACTGGAAATCCGCCTCGTTGATGTTGTTTCCTCCGTTGAGCAACTCTTCATCCTGGGACGACGCCCGGTCCTCGCCGGGCTCGTCCGAGTTGGGGTCCTGAAGCACCTGAGCGATGTACATTTGCTGCTGGGGGGGGGGGGGGGGGGGGGGGGGGGGGGCGGGGGGGGGGGGGGGGGGGCACGGTGTTAGCAGGTTAACCACATGCTAATGTGTTAGCATGCTAATGACACACACCTGAGATTTGGAGGGGGGCGAGGCCGACGTGCGGGGCGGACGACCGTTCTCCACCGCTTCGGCGTCAGAGTCCTTGGTGTCGATCTGACACACAAATTGCACAAAGTTACACGTGCACACCAAGACCACGCCTGCACGTACCTTTGTAGTTGTTACACGCGCACACCGAGACCACGCCTGCACGTACCTTGTAGTTGTTACACGTGCACACCGAGACCACGCCTGCACGTACCTTGTAGTTGTTACACGCGCACACCGAGACCACGCCTGCACGTACCTTGTAGTTGTTACACGTGCACACCGAGACCACGCCTGCACGTACCTTGTAGTTGTTACACGTGCACACCAAGACCACGCCTGCACGTACCTTGTAGTTGTTACACGTGCACACCAAGACCACGCCTGCACGTACCTTGTAGTTGTTAAACGTGCACACCGAGACCACGCCTGCACGTACCTTGTAGTTGTTACACGTGCACACCAAGACCACGCCTGCACGTACCTTGTAGTTGTTAAACGTGCACACCGAGACCACGCCTGCACGTACCTTGTAGTTGTTACACGTGCACACCGAGACCACGCCTGCACGTACCTTGTAGTTGTTACACGTGCACACCGAGACCACGCCTGCACGTACCTTGTAGTTGTTACACGCGCACACCGAGACCACGCCTGCACGTACCTTGTAGTTGTTACACGTGCACACCGAGACCACGCCTGCACGTACCTTGTAGTTGTTAAACGTGCACACCAAGACCACGCCTGCACGTACCTTGTAGTTGTTAAACGTGCACACCGAGACCACGCCTGCACGTACCTTGTAGTTGTTACACGTGCACACCGAGACCACGCCTGCACGTACCTTGTAGTTGTTACACGTGCACACCGAGACCACGCCTGCACGTACCTTGTAGTTGTTACACGTGCACACCGAGACCACGCCTGCACGTACCTTGTAGTTGTTACACGTGCACACCGAGACCACGCCTGCACGTACCTTGTAGTTGTTACACGCGCACACCGAGACCACGCCTGCACGTACCTTGTAGTTGTTACACGTGCACACCGAGACCACGCCTGCACGTACCTTGTAGTTGTTACACGTGCACACCAAGACCACGCCTGCACGTACCTTGTAGTTGTTAAACGTGCACACCGAGACCACGCCTGCACGTACCTTGTAGTTGTTACACGTGCACACCGAGACCACGCCTGCACGTACCTTGTAGTTGTTACACGTGCACACCGAGACCACGCCTGCACGTACCTTGTAGTTGTTACACGCGCACACCGAGACCACGCCTGCACGTACCTTGTAGTTGTTACACGTGCACACCGAGACCACGCCTGCACGTACCTTGTAGTTGTTACACGTGCACACCAAGACCACGCCTGCACGTACCTTGTAGTTGTTAAACGTGCACACCGAGACCACGCCTGCACGTACCTTGTAGTTGTTACACGTGCACACCGAGACCACGCCTGCACGTACCTTGTAGTTGTTACACGTGCACACCGAGACCACGCCTGCACGTACCTTGTAGTTGTTACACGCGCACACCGAGACCACGCCTGCACGTACCTTGTAGTTGTTACACGTGCACACCGAGACCACGCCTGCACGTACCTTGTAGTTGTTACACGTGCACACCGAGACCACGCCTGCACGTACCTTGTAGTTGTTACACGTGCACACCGAGACCACGCCTGCACGTACCTTGTAGTTGTTACACGCGCACACCGAGACCACGCCTGCACGTACCTTGTAGTTGTTACACGTGCACACCGAGACCACGCCTGCACGTACCTTGTAGTTGTTACACGTGCACACCGAGACCACGCCTGCACGTACCTTGTAGTTGTTACACACGCACACCGAGACCACGCCTGCACGTACCTTGTAGTTGTTACACGTGCACACCGAGACCACGCCTGCACGTACCTTGTAGTTGTTAAACACGCACACCGAGACCACGCCTGCACGTACCTTGTAGTTGTTAAACGCGCACACCGAGACCACGCCTGCACGTACCTTGTAGTTGTTACACGCGCACACCGAGACCACGCCTGCACGTACCTTGTAGTTGTTACACACGCACACCGAGACCACGCCTGCACGTACCTTGTAGTTGTTACACGTGCACACCGAGACCACGCCTGCACGTACCTTGTAGTTGTTAAACACGCACACCGAGACCACGCCTGCACGTACCTTGTAGTTGTTAAACGCGCACACCGAGACCACGCCTGCACGTACCTTGTAGTTGTTAAACACGCACACCGAGACCACGCCTGCACGTACCTTGTAGTTGTGAGCGCTCAGGTACTTGAAGTGTCCGAAACACACGTGGGACAAACACACCACGATGGTCACCACCAGAACTACCAGTGTGAACATGGACGTCGGTGTCTCGAAACCTGCGTTAGGAAGAAACAACATGAAAACTGTTACCCGTTTAACCTGACTGTTACTCGGTAACCCTAACCTTTAACTGTTATCCTTTAGCCCTAACCCCTAACTCTTACCCTTTAACCCTAACCTCTAACTGTTACCCTTTAACCCGAACTCCTAACTGTTATCCTTTAACCCTAACCCCTAACTGTTATCCTTTAACCCTAACTCCTAACTGTTACCCTTTAACCCTAACCCCTAACTGTTATCCTTTAACCCTAACCCCTAACTGTTACCCTTTAACCCTAACCCCTAACTGTTATCCTTTAACCCTAACCTCTAAATGTTATCCTTTAACCCTAACCCCTAACTCTTATCCTTTAACCCTAACCCCTAACTGTTACCCTTTAACCCTAACCCCTAACGGTTACCCTTTAACACTAACCCCTAACTGCTATCCTTTAAGCCTAACCCCTAACTGTTAAGCTTTAACCCTAACCCCTAACTGTTATCCTTTAACCCTAACCCCTAACTGTTACCCTTTAACCCTAGCCCCTAACTGTTATCCTTTAACCCTAAACCTTAACTGTTACCCTTTAACCCTAACCCCCAACTGTTATCCTATAACCCTAACCCCTAACGGTTACCCCTTAACCCTAACCCCTAACTGTTACCCTTTAACCCTAACCCATAACTGTTACCCTTCAACCCTAACTCCTGAATGTTACCCATTATCCCTAACCCATAACTGTTACCGTTAACCCTAACCACTAACTGTTACCGTTAACCCTAACCCCTAACTGTTACCCTTCAACCCTAACCCTGACTGTTATCCTTTAACCCTAACTCCTGACTGTTACCCATTATCCCTAACCCATAACTGTTACAGTTAACCCTAACCACTAATAACTGTTACCTATTATCCCTAACCCATAACTGTTACAGTTAACCCTAACCACTAATAACTGTTACCTATTATCCCTAACCCATAACTGTTACTCATTAACCTTAACTGTTAGCCGTTAACCTCTAAATGTTACCCGTTAACCCTAACCCTGGTTTAGCCAGCTGCACCGTGAAAAAGAAAAAAGGCGGGGCTTACCTGTGCGCATGGTGGAGAAAAAAAGCAGCCAGAAAAGGCAGAGGATGGGCGCGGCCACCACCTGTGTGACAGCACCTGAGTGGATCTTCTTGTCCAGTTTGGACGGCAGGTAGGCGTAGTACATGTTGTACCTGTCCACCAGGTGCTTGAGAAGCATGTACATCAGACCTGTGGCACCATGATGGTCACATGATCACAGGACTGTGTGTGTGTGTGTGTGTGTGTGTGTGTGTGTGTGTGTGTGTGTGTGTGTGTGTGTGTGTGTGTGCATGCGTGCGTGTGTGTGTGTGTGAGAGAGACACTCACCAAAGGGTACGATGATGGGACAGGTGATGCTGTAGGCCATCACCACGGTGAAGACGTTCATGATCCAGGCGTACGCCGCTCCAAACTGGAACTCGTACGCTTGATGCTGAGACAAGAGGGGCAGGCAGACAACAGGTGAGGGCGGGGCTTAGACAAGAGGGACAGGTAGACAACAGGTGAGGGCGGGCCTTAAACAAGAGGGGCAGGTAGACAACAGGTGAGGGCGGGTCTTAGACAAGAGGGGCAGGCAGACAACAGGTGAGGGTGGGTCTTAGACAAGAGGGGCAGGTAGACAACAGGTGAGGGTGGGTCTTAGACAAGAGGGGCAGGTAGACAACAGGTGAGGGCGGATCTTAGACAAGAGGGGCAGGTAGACAACAGGTGAGGGTGGGTCTTAGACAAGAGGGGCAGGTAGACAACAGGTGAGGGCGGGGCTTAAACAAGAGAGACAGCACCCTAGACAAGAGGGGCAGGTAGACAACAGGTGAGGGCGGGCCTTAGACAAGAGGGGCAGGTAGACAACAGGTGAGGGCGGGGCTTAGACAAGAGGGGCAGGTAGACAACAGGTGAGGGCGGGGCTTAGACAAGAGGGGCAGGTAGACAACAGGTGAGGGCGGGCCTTAGACAGGAGGGGCAGGTTGACAACAGGTGAGGGCGGGTCTTAGACAAGAGGGGCAGGTAGACAACAGGTGAGGGCGGGGATTGGACAAGAGGGACAGGTAGACAACAGGTGAGGGCAGGTCTTAGACGAGAGGGGAAGGTAGACAACAGGTGAGGGCGGGGCTTAGACAAGAGAGGCAGGTAGACAACAGGTGAGGGCGGGGCTTAGACAAGAGGGGCAGGTAGACAACAGGTGAGGGCGGGGCTTAGACAAGAGAGGCAGGTAGACAACAGGTGAGGGCGGGGATTATAAAAGAGAGGCAGGTAGACAACAGGTGAGGGCGGGGATTATAAAAGAGAGGCAGGTAGACAACAGGTGAGGGCGGGGCTTGGATAAGAGGGCCAGGTAGACAACAGGTGAGGGTGGGTCTTAGACAAGAGGGACAGGTAGACAACAGGAGAGGGCGGGCCTTAGACAAGAGGGGCAGGTAGACAACAGGTGAGGGCGGGCCTTAGACAGGAGGGGCAGGTAGACAACAGGTGAGGGCGGGTCTTAGACAAGAGGGGCAGGTAGACAACAGGTGAGGGCGGGGATTGGACAAGAGGGGCAGGTAGACAACAGGTGAGGGCGGGGCTTTCCCACAAGTGCCGATCCTTGGCTCAGACGAAGACACCTGACCTGGTGTGTCCTCACCCTCTTGACATTGCGGCGGTCGGCGGCCGAGCGCGCCAAGCACAGTCGGATCATGTACATGAGCAGGCCCGGGATGCGCAGCAGGTCCATGGCGTTCCCGATGAAGGCCGAGGCGATTACATAGTTGACGAAGAAGGCTCCGTTGTCCGGCAGGAAGACGCACCTGTAGACAAGTGTCTTTACTTCTGCTCGCTGGAACAGGGAACTAACCCCACCCCGGACTCACTCAAAGCGGACGGTGGCGTCGTCCAGAAACTTTCTATCAAAGAGCCATCGGAAGAAAACGTCCAGACTGCAAGACCACAGCGTGGTAAGCCAGGGTCAAAGGTTCATGTAAGGTGCAAAAGAAGATGTACCTGCTGAGTCCAAGAGAGGGCAGGAGAAGGACCATGAAGATCAGAAAGGTGTAGCACTTGTGCATCGTAGTCCGGTTTTCTCCAGACCTGCACAGACAATATCAGCATCAGCACCTCCTGACTAGACCTGGCCTTGAGACTAGAAAAAGTCTCTTGTTTCGTGACTGCAAGTGGTCTTTGTCTTGGGCGTGGAAGGGGTGTGGGGACTAGTAGTAAACCAAGTACAAGTGCACTGGGACTAGAAGTGACCTTGGACTAGAGGTGACTTAGGACTGGATTTGATCTCTGACTAGAAGTGAGCTAGGACTATTAGTGATTTAGAACTAGAAGTGAACTAGGACTAGAATTTAACTAGGACTGTGCAGTCCAACCTGGTCCAGTGTACCTCGAAGAAAGCAGAATAGTAGACGATGGTGGGCAGCAGGGTGTGGGACGAGAGGTGAACTCAGACTAGCAGTGAGCTGGGACTAGAATTGACCCAGGACTAAAAGTAGGACTATAACAAGCACTGTGGGGTCCAACCTGGTCCAGTGCACCTCGAAGAAAGCAGAATAGTAGACGATGGTGGGCAGCAGGGTGTGGGACTAGAGGTGAACTCAGACTAGGAGTGACCTAGGACTAGCAGTGATCTACAACTGAATTTGAACTAGGACTAGAATTAAACTAGGACTGTGCAGTCCAACCTGGTGCAGTGCGCCTCGAAGAAAGCGGAGTAGTAGACGATGGTGGGCAGCAGGGTGTGGGACTAGAAGTGACCTAGGACTAATTTTGAACTAGGACTGTGCAGTCCAAACCTGGTCCAGTGCGCCTCGAAGAAAGCAGAGAAGTAGACGATGGTGGGCAGCAGGGTGTGGGACTAGAGGTGAACTCAGACTAGAAGTGAACTAGGACTAGAAGTGACCTAGGACTAGCAGTGATCTAAGACTGGATTTGAACTAGGACTAGAATTGAACTAGGACTGTGCAGTCCAACCTAGTCCAGTGCGCCTCGAAGAAAGCGGAGTAGTAGACGATGGTGGGCAGCAGGGTGTGGGACTAGAGGTGAACTCAGACTATGAGTGAACTAGGAGTAGAAGTGACCTAGGACTAGCAGTGATCCAAGACTGGATTTGAACTAGGACTAGAATTGAACTGGGACTGTGCAGTCCAACCTGGTCCAGTGCGCCACACCCTGCTGCCCACGATGGTGAGCAGCAGGGTGTGGGACTATAGGTCAACTCAGACTAGTGGTGAACCCAGACTAGAGGTGAGCTAGCACTAGAATTGAACTAGGACTGTGGGGTCCAACCTGGTCCAGTGCGCCTCGAAGAAAGCGGAGTAGTAGACGATGGTGGGCAGCAGGGCGGAGAGGGCCCAGAGGAGGAGAGTCGGGAAGAACTGGGTGACGATGGGGTTCTGCGCAGGACAAGAGAGTCAGAGTTGAGGGGGCGGAGCTCCTGCGGATGAAGACTGATGAGAGGAACATCACGTTGAGGTACTCCACAGGCTTGGTGACGTTGAACTTGTCCATGGTGGAGATGATGATGGCGGGCGTGGTGAGGAAGAAGAGCAGGAGGAAGAGGATGCAGTTGATGATCAAGCAGCGGATCCACCAGGAGACTCCGCCCAGGGACAGGTGCTCCCTGAGGGACACAAGGACAGGTGAGCTGGCAGGTGCGGGCCTTGGGAGCGAGCGGCGTGCACACCCACCAGCGCACGTTTTGAGGGTCGGGCGCGTACGAGACGCTCCAGTGGTGCACGTGGAGAACTTGGCTGAACTGCGACAAGCGAGGTTCCTGACGACAGCGACACCCTTGGACCTGACAAGCGTTGAAGTCCTTCAGGATTCTGCAAAGAAACTTCAAGACTTCACCACCCAAACAAGATGGTTGCCGTGCGCAAGGGGGCGGGGCTTACATGGCAGTCATGGCCTCATTCTGGAAGGTGACGAAAGCCATGCCCAGTGGTTTGGTGTGGACCTTCTCCTTCTCCTTCCTGTACTCCTCCTTCAACTTGGCTTCCCTGTTGGTGTAGTAGCTGACCGCCTCCTCCTGCGAGCAGAGCACACCGCGCTAGCCAGCGAGCACGCGTCATGTGATCAATGGGAGTCACCTCCTCGCAGCCGGCGATGGCGCAGCAGCAGAGATGTCCGCAGGGTTTGGGGTTGATCATGGTTGGAACGTGCTCCTTGGCCATCAGGTCGGTGAAGAACTTCTTGCTGCGCTCCGTCTTCTTCCTGTCACACGCCGGCAGTGTTAGCGCAACGCCACCGTGCTAACCGTGTACGCTAACATACCTTTCTGCATTCAGAGCCATGAGCTTGGCCACGTTGTAGCAGATGCGAGCTTCCAGAACCGTGCAGTTCTCGTACGCCTGCCTGCAGGGGGTCAGCATATTGTTGGATGCTAACATGCTAACTACTGCTAACAGGCTAACTACCAGCTAACAGTACGTACTCAAAGTGTTCTTTGATCTGACACTCTTCGGCATACTTGGAGATGCCGTTAATGAACAACGTGCGTTTCACCTGCAAGACACAAATCTGGACTGAACAGGAGTGTGCGTAGTTAGCGTGTGGTTGGACTGGCGGCGTGCTACCAGGTCGTCTTCCTTGTAATGCATCTTGGACGTGTGTCTCCTCATGCTGTAGACCGTGAGCAGCAGGTACATGAAGGCGAAGGACGTGTGGAGCCATAGCAGGTTGGTCCTGAATGCAACAACAACACACATTTAGCTCACTGGCTACATGCTAACAACAAAACACATTTAGCTCACTGGCTACATGCTAACAACAACACACACTTAGCTCACTGGCTACATGCTAACAACAACACACATTTAGCTCACTGGCTACATGCTAACAACAAAACACATTTAGCTCACTGGCTACATGCTAACAACAACACACACTTAGCTCACTGGCTACATGCTAACAACAACACACATTTAGCTCACTGGCTACATGCTAACAACAACACACACTTAGCTCACTGGCTACATGCTAAAAACAACACACATTGAGCTCACTGGCTACATGCTAACAACAACACACATTTAGCTCCATGGCTACAGGCTAACAACAACACACACTTAGCTCACTGGCTAAATGCTAACAACAACACACACTTAGCTCACTGGCTACATGCTAACAAGAACACACACTTAGCTCACTGGCTACATGCTAACAACAACACACACTTAGCTCACTGGCTACATGCTAACAACAACACACATTTAGCTCACTGGCTACATGCTAACAACAGCACACACTTAGCTCACTGGCTACATGCTAAAAACAACACACATTGAGCTCACTGGCTACATGCTAACAACAACACACATTTAGCTCACTGGCTACAGGCTAACAACAACACACACTTAGCTCACTGGCTAAATGCTAACAACAACACACACTTAGCTCACTGGCTACATGCTAACAACAACACACACTTAGCTCACTGGCTACATGCTAACAACAACACACATTTAGCTCACTGGCTACATGCTAACAACAGCACACACTTAGCTCACTGGCTACATGCTAAAAACAACACACATTGAGCTCACTGGCTACATGCTAACAACAACACACATTTAGCTCCATGGCTACAGGCTAACAACAACACACATTTAGCTCACTGGCTAAATGCTAACAACAACACACACTTAGCTCACTGGCTACATGCTAACAACAACACACACTTAGCTCACTGGCTACATGCTAACAACAACACACACTTAGCTCACTGGTTACATGCTAACAACAACACACATTTAGCTCACTGGCTACATGCTAACAACAGCACACACTTAGCTCACTGGCTACATGCTAAAAACAACACACATTGAGCTCACTGGCTACATGCTAACAACAACACACATTTAGCTCCATGGCTACAGGCTAACAACAACACACACTTAGCTCACTGGCTAAATGCTAACAACAACACACACTTAGCTCACTGGCTACATGCTAACAACAACACACACTTAGCTCACTGGCTACATGCTAACAACAACACACACTTAGCTCACTGGTTACATGCTAACAACAACACACATTTAGCTCACTGGCTACATGCTAACAACAGCACACACTTAGCTCACTGGCTACATGCTAAAAACAACACACATTGAGCTCACTGGCTACATGCTAACAACAACACACATTTAGCTCCATGGCTACAGGCTAACAACAACACACACTTAGCTCACTGGCTAAATGCTAACAACAACACACACTTAGCTCACTGGCTACATGCTAACAACAACACACACTTAGCTCACTGGCTACATGCTAACAACAACACACACTTAGCTCACTGGCTACATGCTAACAACAACACACACTTAGCTCACTGGCTACATGCTAAAAACAACACACATTGAGCTCACTGGCTACATGCTAACAACAACACACATTTAGCTCCATGGCTACAGGCTAACAACAACACACACTTAGCTCACTGGCTACATGCTAACAACAACACACACTTAGCTCACTGGCTACATGCTAACAACTACTTTATAGTGTGTTTGTAGTTCATGTATATTATTTGGTGTACTATGATAGGTGATAATGATCACAATATGGGTGTACTCACCCAGACTTGAGGTTGGCTATGGTGGTGCGACCAAAACTGTAGGCGTTGTTTTCTAAAAGATGATCCAAAAATGCAATGTTGATTATCAACCCACATGTTGGCTTTCTGAAGGCTAAGCTAAGTTAGCATTCACACATCAAATATCCAAGCTGGATGTTCATGTACTATATTCATGTACTAGGTTCATGTAGTACATTGCTGTAGTACAGTAGTAGTACAGTATTAGTACATTGCTGTAGTACAGTAGTACATTGCTGTAGTACAGTAGTACATTGATGTAGTACAGTACTAGTACAGTATTAGTACATTGCTGTAGTACAGTAGTACATTGCTGTAGTACAGTAGTACATTGATGTAGTACAGTAGTAGTACAGTAGTAGTACATTGCTGTAGTACAGTAGTACATTGCTGTAGTACAGTAGTACATTGATGTAGTACAGTAGTAGTACAGTAGTAGTACATTGCTGTAGTACAGTAGTACATTGATGTAGTACAGTAGTAGTACAGTAGTAGTACATTGCTGTAGTACAGTAGTACATTGATGTAGTACAGTATCCACACAATCCACAGGTGTACACATCTACCTACAGGTGTACACATCTACAATCCACAGGTGTACACATCTGCCTAAAGATGTACACATCTACAATCCACAGGTGTACACATCTATCTACAGGTGTACACATCTACAATCCACAGATGTAAACAGCTACAATCCACAAGTGTACACATCTACCTAAAGATATACACATCTACAATCCACAGGTGTACACATCTACCCACAGGTGTACTCATCTACAATCCACAAGTGTACACATCTACCTACAGGTGTACATATCTACCTAAAGAAATACACATCTACAATCCACTGGTGTACACATCTACCCACAGGTGTACACATCTACCTAAAGATATACACATCTACAATCCACAGGTGTACACATCTACCTACAGGTGTACACATCTACAATGCACAGGTGTACACATCTACCCACAGGTGTACACATTTACAATCAACAGGTGTACACATCTGCCTAAAGATATACACATCTACAATCCACAGGTGTACACATCTACCTACAGGTGTACGTGTCTACAATCCACAGGTGTACACGTCTAAAAGTGTACACACATACAGGTGTATAATTCCACAAAAATACACGTCTACAGGTTTATAATTCTAGAAGTGTACACATTTACAGGAGTATAATTCCACAGGTGTACACATCTACCCACAGGTGTACACATCTACAATCCACAGGGGTACACATCTACCTACAGGTGTACATGTCTACAATCCACAGGTGTACACGTCTAAAAGTGTACACACATACAGGTGTATAATTCCACAAAAATACACGTCTACAGGTTTATAATTCAAGAAGTGTACACATTTACAGGAGTATAATTCCACAGGTGTACATGTCTAGAAGTGTACACGTTTACAGGTATATAATTCTAAAGGTATACAAGTCCACAGGTGTATAATTCCACAGGTGTACACGTTTACAGGCGTATAATTCTAAAGGTGTACAAGTCCACAGGTGTATAATTCCACAAGTGTACATGTCTACAGGTGTACACATTTAAAATCTACAGGTGTACACATTTAAAATCTACAGGTGTACACATCTACCTACAGATGTACATGTCTACAATCCACAGGGGTACACATCTACCTATAGGTGTACATGTCTACAATCCACAGGTGTACACGTCTAAAAGTGTACACACATACAGATGTATATTTCCACAAAAATACACGTCTACAGGTTTATAATTCTAGAAGTGTACACATTTACAGGAGTATAATTCCACAGGTGTACATGTCTAGAAGTGTACATGTTTACAGGTGTATAATTCTTAAAGGTGTACAAGTCCACAGGTGTATAATTCCACAGGTGTACATGTCTACAGGTGTACAGGTCTACAGGCATATAATTCCACAGGTGTACAGGTCTACAGGCGTTTAATTCCACAGGTGTACAGGTCTACAGGCGTTTAATTCCACAGGTGTACATGTCTACAGGCGTTTAATTCCGAAGGTGTAAACGTCTACAGGCGTATAATTCCACAGGTGTACACGTCTACAGGTGTATAATTCCACAGGTGTACAGGTCTACAGGCGTTTAATTCCGCAGGTGTAAACGTCTACAGGCGTACACGTCTACAGGCGTACACGTCTACAGGCGTACACGTCTACAGGCGTATAATTCCACAGGTGTACAGGTCTAACAGGCGTATAATTCCACAGGTGTACAGGTCTACAGGCGTTTAATTCCGCAGGTGTAAACGTCTACAGGCGTATAATTCCACAAGTGTACAGGTCTACAGGCGTATAATTCCACAGGTGTACAGGTCTACAAGCATATAATTACACTGGTGTACATATCTAGAAGTGTACACGTTTACAGTCTTATAATTGTAAAGGTGTACAAGTCCACAGGTGTATAATTACACAGGTGTCCAGGTCTACTGTCGTATAATTCCACAGGTGTACACGTCTACAGGTGTCCACATGTGTACACGTCTACAGGCGTATATAATTCTACAGGTGTACACGTCTAAAAGTGTATACATCCACAGGTGTATAATTCCACAGGTGTACACGTCTAAAAGTGTACACGTCCACAGGTGTATAATTTGCCAAGTGTACAAGTTCACAAGCGTACATGTCCTGAAGTGTACACATTTGCAGGTGCATAATTCTACAAGTATACACGCCAATAGGTGTACACGTCTACAGGTGTCCACAGGTCTACACGTCTACAGGTGTCCACAGGTGAACACGTCTACAGGTGCAGTTACCTTCTTTGGACGGCGGTCCTGGTGTTCCTTGGTTTATCAGTAAATGATCTTTACTGATAATTCGTACTGAATCACAGACAGAAAATACTTGCAATGATGTACTTGTGGTATTTCAGGTAGTACAACCCCTACTACATCATACTTAAATACACTGTCATGGAGAGACAATGCCCTGCATGGCATGTACCACCCCAAGTTGATGAATAAACTGTCATGGAGAGACACAAAGCCCTGCATGACATGTACCATCCCAAGTTGAAGAATAAACTGTGATGGAGAGACACAAAGCCCTGCATGGCATGTACCACCCACAAGTTGAAGAATAAACTGTCATGGAGAGACACAAAGCCCTGCATGGCATGTACCACCCACAAGTTGAAGAATAAACTGTCATGGACAGACAGGGTCCTGCATGGCATGTACCACCCACAAGTTGAAAAATAAACTGTGATGGAGAGACACAAAGCCCTGCATGGCATGTACCACCCACAAGTTGACGAATAAACTGTCAAGGAGAGACAGGGCCCTGCATGGCATGTACCACCCACAAGTTGAAGAAAAAAACTGTGATGGAGAGACACAAAGCCCTGCATGGCATGTACCACCCACAAGTTGAAGAATAAACTGTGATGGAGAGACACAAAGCCCTGCATGGCATGTACCACCCACAAGTTGAAGAATAAACTGTGATGGAGATACACAAAGCCCTGCATGGCATGTACCACCCACAAGTTGAAGAATAAACTGTGATGGAGAGACACAAAGCCCTGCATGGCATGTACCACCCACAAGTTGAAGAATAAACTGTGATGGAGATACACAAAGCTCTGCATGGCATGTACCACCCACAAGTTGAAGAATACACTGTGATGGAGAGACACAAAGCCCTGCATGGCATGTACCACCCACAAGTTGAAGAATAAACTGTGATGGAGATACACAAAGCCCTGCATGGCATGTACCACCCACAAGTTGAAGAATAAACTGTCATGGAGATACACAAAGCCCTGCATGGCATGTACCACCCACAAGTTGAAGAATAAACTGTGATGGAGATACACAAAGCCCTGCATGGCATGTACCACCCACAAGTTGAAGAATAAACTGTGATGGAGATACACAAAGCCCTGCATGGCATGTACCACCCACAAGTTGAAGACTAAACTGTCATGGAGACACAAAGCCCTACTATATGTGGGTGGTACATGTCATGCACGGCTTTGTGTCTCCATGACAGTTTAGTCAAATGATTTGTCTTTTTAATCAAATTAATCACATTTTAGATGAAAGATGATTAATCACATCTTAGATTAATGATGATTAATCACATCTTAGATTAATGATGATTAATCACATCTTAGATGAATGATGATTAATCACAGGTGATTATTTGCTTGCATAATTTAAATTAGCTGAAGAAAAGACACAATATTTCTACTCCAATGCAATTTTATTGACAGAATAGTTTTCAACGTTTTACTTGAATGTACGTCATTTATTTGCACAAAACTTGGTAATAGTTGTATCTAAAGTTCTTTCAGGAAGTATTTTAAATATAATATTTAGTTATATATAAAGTTCTTTCAGGAAGTATTTTAAATATAATATTTAGTTTTATTTATTGTTCTTTCAGGATATATTTTAAATATAATATTTAGTTTTATACAAAGTTCTTCCAAGATGTATTTTAAATAAAATATTTTGTTTAATCTAAAGTTCTTTCAGGAAGTATTTGAAATGTAATATATGTAAAGTACTTTCAGGAAGTATTTGAAATGTAATACATGTAAATTACTTTCAAGAAGTATTTAAAGTCTAATACATGCAAAGTACTTTCAGGAAGTATTTGAAGTGTAATACATGTCAAGTACTTTCAGGAAGTATTAGAAGAGTAATACATGTAAAGTACTTTCAGGAAGTATTTGAAGTGTAATACATGTACAGTACTTTCAGGAAGTATTAGAAGTGTAATACATGTTAAGTACTTTCAGGATGTATTTTAAATAGAATATTTTGTTATTTTTAAAGTTATTTCAGGAAGTATTTTAAACTTAATATTTAGTTATATCTAAAGTTCTTTCAGGAAGTATTTGAAATGTAATACATGTTAAGTACTTTCAGGAAGTATTTGAAATGTAATACATGTTAAGTACTTTCAGAAAGTATTTGAAGTGTAATACATGTCAAGTATTAGAAGTGTAGTATTTACCCAGCAGGTCTCCAGAGAAGTTGACGGGCAGCACGATGCCCACAGAGAGAACTCCCACCACCACCAGTACATGTCAAGTACTTTGATGTAGTATTAGAAGTGTAGTACTTTGATGTAGTATTAGAAGTGTAGTACTTTGATGAAGTGTAGTACTTTGATGAAGTGTAGTATTTACCCAGCAGGTCTCCAGAGAAGTTGACGGGCAGCACGATGCCCACAGAGAGAACTCATACCACCACCAGTACATGTCAAGTACTTTGATGTAGTATTAGAAGTGTAGTACTTTGATGTAGTATTAGAAGTGTAGTACTTTGATGTAGTATTAGAAGTGTAGTAATTTGATGTAGTTTTAGAAGTGCAGTACTTTGATGAAGTGTAGTATTTACCCAGCAGGTCTCCAGAGAAGTTGACGGGCAGCACGATGCCCACAGAGAGAACTCATACCACCACCAGTACATGTCAAGTACTTTGATGTAGTATTAGAAGTGTAGTACTTTGATGTAGTTTTAGAAGTGTAGTACTTTGATGTAGTATTAGAAGTGTAGTACTTTGATGAAGTGTAGTATTTACCCAGCAGGTCTCCAGAGAAGTTGACGGGCAGCACGATGCCCACAGAGAGAACTCCCACCACCACCAGGAGTCCGATGATGTGTCGCTGGAAGGACAAGTAATGGACGGCGTCTTCTCCGCACTTCTCTCGAATCTCCTCGTCCCTGCAGCCAATCACAGCGCAGAGCTGCTGTCACATGACTCATGCTTTCACTCGTCAGAGTCAAAGCTCACAGGCTTGTGTATTGTTTATAAATCTACTAGCCATGGCTTTGAAATAGGACACTTTGCAACTATGTGTAATGTATAACTTATGATGTATAATGTATACCTTATGATGTATAATGTATAACTTATGATTTATAATGTCTAATGTATAACTTAGAATGTATAATGTCTAAAGTATAATTTATGATGTATAACTTATGATTTATGACTAATGTATAACTTATAATGTATAACTTATAATGTATAATGTATAACTTATAATGTATAACTTATAATGTATAATGTATAACTTAGGATTTATAATGTCTAATGTATAACTTATAATGCATAATGTCTAAAGTATAATTTATGATGTATAATGTACACCTTATGATGTATAATGTATAACGTATGATGTATAATTGATAACGTATGATATATAATGTCCAATGTATAACTTATAATGTATAATGTCTAAAGTATAACTTATGATGTATAATGTATAACTTATGATGTATAATGTCTAATTTCTAATGTATAATGCATAACTTATGATGTATAACTTATGATTTACAATGTATAACTTATGATTTATAATGTCTTATGTATAACTTATAATGTATAATGTCTAAAGTATAATTTATGATGTATAATGTATAACTTATGATGTATAATGTCTAATGTATAACTTATGATGTATAATGTATAACTTATGATGTATAATGTCTAATGTATAAATGATGATGTATAATGTATAAATGATGATGTATAATGTATAACTTATGATGTATAACTTATGATTTACAATGTATAACTTATGATTTATAATGTCTTATGTATAACTTATAATGTATGTCTAAAGTATAATTTATGATGTATAATGTATAACTTATGATGTATAATGTCTAATGTATATATATATATATATATATATATATATATATATATATATATATATATATATATTAGAGATGCGCGGATAGGCAATTATTTCATCCGCAACCGCATCAGAAAGTCGTCAACCATCCGCCATCCACCCGATCTAACATTTAATCAGAACCGCACCCGCCCGTTGTTAT
>NC_084574.2:38687500-38712500 GCF_033978685.3 Nerophis lumbriciformis | reverse complement strand
TTCTTTACTTCCTTCCTTCCTTCAATTAACTTCATTCCTTCCTTGCTTATTTCTTAATTTCCTTTCTTCCTTCCATTAACTTCATTCCTTCAACTTCCGTCCTTCCTTGCTTCTTTCTTAATTTCCTTTCTTTCTTCATTCCTTCCTTCCTTCCTTGCTTTAACTTCCTTCCTTCTTAATTTCCTTTCTTCCTTCCTTCCATCTTTGCTGCCTTCCTTCCTTCAATCCTTCCTTCTTTCCTTTATTCCTTCCCTTTTTAACTTCCTTCATTTCTTGAACTTCCTTCCTTGCTTCTTTCTTAATTTCCTTTCTTCCTTCAATCCTTCCTTACTTACTTCCTTCCATTAACTTCTTTCCTTCCTTCTTAATTTCCTTTCTTCCTTCCTGCCTTTAACTTCCTTATTCCTTCCTTCCTTGCCTCTTAATTTCCTTTCTTCCTTCAATCTAAGGCTGCAGCTAACGATTATTTTTCTATCGATTAATCTATAGATTATTTTTTCGATTAATCGGTTAATCTATAGATTATTTTTTCGATTAATCTATAGATTATTTTTCCTTTTACCGATTATTTTTTTTTATTTAAAATGAAGATGAAAAAATAAATGTTGGCCAGTTTTTTCAAAAGGCATGACTTTTATATACAAAAAAAAAAGTATGGCCACTCAGTCAACATTGACAACAACATGACAAAATATTCTGTAACAATGTAAACATTTAAAACTTTTAACATTTAACAAAATTAAAAGTAGCTTATTTGCTTTTTAATGTGCAAATATAAAAGTAAACATCCAGTGCAAATCTTAATATTCTGCAATAGTATAAGCATTTCTAAAGTAAAAGTATTGCTTATTTTGCTTTAAAATGTGCAAATATAAAGATAAACATCCAATACAAAAAAGTGCAAAACGAAATATTCTGTAACAGTGTAAACATTTCAACAAAAGTAAAAGTATTGCTTATTTTGCTTAATAACACAACAATGATAGTATGATTAAAGTGAAAGTTAATTGTTGGTTTGTACATACTATATGTAACTGTTAATGTTGTAAAAGGTATTTGCACAACTAATTAACGTTAGCGTTAAAGAGGAGCGCGTCTTTGTAAACACTGAACAGGCATGCCAAACGCGCCTCTCAGAGCAAAACAGTGTTTTAGTTTATGAATTTACAACGCAGATACAAATGACACATTCATGATTTTGTGTAATGATGACAACGTATACTCACGCGGACGATTGACTAGTTGATGGTGATGGCAAGAACGCTGTCGGGTGTTTTCTTTTCAAATGTTCCTTCATAGCCGTTGTGCTGTTATGATAGGCCATTTCCGCTCGACACAGTGTGCATACAACAACTGTCAAGTGTTTTGCTTTTTTCGCTGTGCTTATCCCACACTTGAAGGGATGTACCAATGCTGAATGTGGCTTCTGGATTTCACTCAAAAGACCAGACCGTAGTTACTTTTTCCTTTTATTTTCCTTTAGTTTGCAACAGTTTTTCCAACCAAGAAACAGCTTCTTTTTTCTTCTTTAGTCTTTTTAGCAGTCTTTAGCAGTGTTAGTAGACTTTAGTTTCTTTAGCTGTCATTAGCTGTCTTTAGTAGCCTTTAGTAGCCTTTAGCTTCTTTAGTAGGTGAAAAACCTTTAAGGACAAAACACCACAAGATTAACATGCTGTAAAAAATCAATCAATTATCAATCCCATAATTTACAACTATTAATTAGCTATCAAACTCTTAACCATTAAACAAGTGCAAGAAAATGGACACATCTTTTCCCTTTAAGTTAAAACAGATTTTAAATAAATTGTCTCAACATAGATGCACCAAGATACATATAAAATACATTTAACACCAGAAACACAATAGATAAATGCAACAGAAAACCCAATATGCAAATACATAAATACCTAACCAATTAACCACCTATTTAGATACATATTTAAAATCCATATTCAATATAAATATATTATTAATTTAGCAGTGAAACACTCAATCTTAAACGCTGTCTACTGGTAGAAAAATGCCCCTTTTTCTACGCCCTCACCAACACAGTTAAATCCAACACTTTAAATTGAGCGACTTCACCCTCCTGATGAAGCAAACTGCTCCAACATTTATCAAACTAAGCAAAGAATATCAACACTAAACAACAGTTACATAACACACTGTGTGTATTTAGCCTCCAGACTAAGCACGCTACATGCACACAACCCCCCCTCCCATCTCACCAGCGCAACAGGTGCGCCACACCCACGAAGAGAAATATTAAATCTTACATACTTTTGGCACAACTCTGGGTTATCTGTAATGAACTAAACCTTTTTCCACTCTGCGCTGGCGTCTTTTGTACTCCTTGATTTGACACAGCGGTCTAATTACCGGGCTCGCGCACCAGCAGATGAGACAGGAGCGCGCCGCGTTATACCTGCGCGTGAACGTAAACTGATCGGCTCTGATTTTATAAGCCGACTGGCCGAAATAATGCCGAATTATATACATTTGTTTATTGAAATACTCCCACACTTTTGACGACTTTTGGCGTGCTTTTCCCCCTCGCTCGCACCGCTCGCATCATCTGCTTTGCGCTCCGCCATGACGGCAGTGTGACGTAAATATGCGACGCGTCGAAGCATAAAAACGACGTCGACGTATTTACGTAACCGATGACGTCGACTATGTCGACGCGTCGTTTCAGCCTTACTTCAATCCTTCCTTCTTTCCTTTATTCCTTCCTTTCTTTAACTTATTTAATTCCTTCCATCCTTCCTTCTTAATTTCCTTTCTTCCTTCAATCCTTCCTTCTTTCCTTTATTCCTTCCTTCCTTTAACTTCCTTCGTTCCTTCTTAATTTCCTTTCTTCCTTCAATTCTTCCTTCTTTCCTTTATTCCTTCCTTTCTTTAACTTCCTACATTCCTTGCTTCCTTCTTAATTTCATTTCTTCATTCCTTCCTTCCTTCCCTTCAGCAAGGCACTAATCATCCCCACTGATCTTGAGTGAAAAAAAGAAGATTTAAAGAAAATGAATAGAAGAAATATAAATATCATTTTAAAGAAAGAAACCTGAAATAAAATATTGATTCTTGTCAAGAATATTTCTAGTCCAATAAAAATATAAAAGTATGTTTCCCAAAGTCTTTTAAATAGAACAAATCTTGTTGGAGAAGAAAAGTCCAAATCTTTGGAAAAGGTAAAAACCAAAAGGTTTTACCTGTCGGCGTCGGTGACCAGCGCCAGACGGCCGTAGTCCCAGGCCACCTTTCGCAGGATGGAAAAGACGAAGAGCAAGACCTGAAGACAGAAGACCACAAGATGAGTGAAGAATGCTGGCGAGTGGCTTTTAGTCCCGGGTGAGGTCTGACCAGGAAGCACATGAAGTCCAAGGCCAGGACCGTAGGCACGCCCCCAAAAGGCAGACCCTGCAGCACGGTGCTGCGGATCCTGGCCGAGTAGCAGTAGGCCTTGGAGTCGCTGTCGGACGAACAGTTGTCCTGGGCGCCGCACGCCTGGCCGCCGCCCACTGTCGCCATGGTGACTGTCAGGACTCGCTCAGCACCGCATCCTCAGCCCCCACCTGAAGAAGACGCACACATTACAGGAAGAAAGGTCCCAGAAAAGGACTATGCTAGCAACAGGTTAGTTGGAGCGACACCAGGATCAGGACTAGGACTAGGACCAGCAACCTGTTCTGATCCAAAGAAGCAGTTGAAAATAAAGAAGTTGCTAACATGAAAGCATTAAAGTTCCTATTTTCTTCTTGGCCACCAAGCCAGTGGACCCAGGGAAGCACCCACAGGACACAGAGACCGAGGGACATGGTCCAGTACTTGGTCCAAGTCCACAAAGCACATGACCACCAGTGTAGAAGTGAGGTTGACACCCAGTCATGTGACACCCAGTGGATCCCAGGGTGACATTCTGGACAATGATAGTCATGTGACACCCAGTGGATCCCAGGGTGACATTCTGGACAATGATAGTCATGTGACACCCAGTGGATCCCAGGGTGACATTCTGGGCAATGATAGTCATGTGACACCCAGTGGATCCCAGGGTGACATTCTGGGCAATGATAGTCATGTGACACCCAGTGGATCCCAGGGTGACATTCTGGACAATGATAGTCATGTGACACCCAGTGGATCCCAGGGTGACATTCTGGGCAATGATAGTCATGTGACACCCAGTGGATCCCAGGGTGACATTCTGGGCAATGATAGTCATGTGACACCCAGTGGATCCCAGGGTGACATTCTGGACAATGATAGTCATGTGACACCCAGTGGATCCCAGGGTGACATTCTGGGCAATGATAGTCATGTGACACCCAGTGGATCCCAGGGTGACATTCTGGGCAATGATAGTCATGTGACACCCAGTGGATCCCAGGGTGACATTCTGGACAATGATAGTCATGTGACACCCAGTGGATCCCAGGGTGACATTGACTAACTACACTAGAGCAAGCCCGGTCACAGGTAATTAGTGTATGTTAGTGCGGGTGAGGAGTCAGTTAAGCTAGAACTAGCCAGCGCCCGGCTGGATAATTCCTGCACACATAGCAATTCTCTTAGAATAATACACAACTCACATAATGTTTTTTCTGTGTCAGAGATAGATATGCATTCTACTGAGGTGGCAAATTATGATGCGTTCAGTTTATCGCAGCACCAAGCAAACAATCTGAAGATTCCCGTCATATCAATTCCTAGATATGGTCGAAATTATTTAAAGCGCACTACCCAAAATAAACGCAACATTATTAATATTACTACTACGAATAACTTTAACAAAAATTCCTCAAAACAACCCACTACCTATAATATGGGCTTTTTAAACATAAGATCATTGTCTCCCAAAACGTTATTAGTTAATGAGGTCATTAGAGACAACAATCTTAACGTCATGGGTCTCAGCGAAACCTGGCTCAAACCAGACGATTTTTTTGCGCTGAATGAGTGAAGTGAAGTGAATTATATTTATTAGGGGTGTAACGGTACACAAAAACTTTGGTTCAGTACGTACCTCGGTTTAGAGGTCACGGTTCGGTTCATTTTCGGTACAGTAAGAAAACAACAAAATATAAATTTTTTGGTTATTTATTTACCAAATTTGCCCACGTTAATCAACATTAAACTGCCTCAAGTTGTTGCTCAGATGAAATAAAATGACAAAACATTTCTTCTACATATAAAAAGTGCAACATTAAACAGTTTCAAGTCAACTCATCATGCTTAATTTATTACAGCATTTGATGTAAATGTTATATTTTTATCAACATGTGTGGCAGGGACCCTGCCATTCAAAACTAGGCTGCTGCATTACTAATGATTAATGTAACTATAGCTGAAAAAATAGTACAATAGCAATAGGAGAGACTATTCATCCCTGAACACCATGGAGTTCAAGTGAAATAACAGATAGACAGGGCTTTGCTGTCCCACACACACACACACACACACACACACTGCAAAATGAGCTAACGTTACGCTAAAAGCTAATTAGCCTTCACCTCAAGCCAGGACTGCGAGGCGCTCCAGACTATAATTGATAGCTGTGGTCTTACAAAAATATTAAATGAACCAATGCATCGCAACGGTAATACGATAGATCTAGTGTCACCACCTCCAAAGTTATGGTACTCCCGTATACTAAAGTAATGTCCGATCATTACCTTATAAAATTCGAAGTTCTGACTCATTGTCAACAAGCTAATAATAATAACTGCTTTAGCAGCCGCAACATTAATGCTGCCACAACGATGACTCTTGCTGACCTACTGCCTTCGGTAATGGCACCATTCCCAAATTATGTCGGCTCTATTGATAACCTCACTAACAACTTTGGCGATGCCCTGCGCGAAACCATTGATAGTATAGCACCGCTAAAGCAAAAAAAGGGCCCCTAAAAGGAGTACCCCATGGTTTACAGAAGAAACTAGAGCTCTTAAACTATCATGTAAAAAGCTGGAACGCAAATGGCGCGCGACTAAACTTGAGGTTTTCCATCGAGCATGGAGTGATAGTTTAATAACTTATAAACACATCCTTACCTTAGCTAAAGCTAAATATTACTCAAACCTCATCCGCCTCAACAAAAACGATCCTTAATATATGTTCAGTACAGTAGCATCGCTAACCCAACAAGGGACTCCTCCCAGTAGCTCCACCCACTCGGCAGATGACTTTATGAATTTCTTTAATAAGAAAATTGAAGTCATCAGAAAGGAGATTAAAGACAACACATCCCAGCTACAACTGGGTTCTATTAACACAGATACAACTGTATATACGACGGATACTGCCCTCCAAAATAGTCTCTCTCTTTTTGATGAAATAACATTAGAGGAATTATTAAGGCGTGTAAGTGGGATAAAACAAACAACATGTTTACTTGACCCACTTCCTGGGAAACTTATCAAGGAACTGTTTGTAATATTAGGACCATCAGTGCTAAATATTATAAACTTATCACTTTCCTCTGGCACTGTTCCCCTAGCATTCATCCTCTACTCAAAAGACCTAACCTCCATCCTGACCTCATGGTAAACTACCGGCCGGTGTCCCACCTTCCCTTTATTTCCAAAATCCTGGAAAAAATAGTTACACAGCAGCTAAATGAACACTTAGTGTCTAACAATCTCTGTGAACCTTTTCAGTCCGGTTTCAGGGCAAATCACTCTACGGAGACAGCCCTCGCAAAAATGACTAATGATCTACTGCTAACGATGGATTCTGATGCGTCATCTATGTTGCTGCTTCTTGATCTTAGCGCTGCTTTCCATACCGTCCATCATAATATTTTATTAGAGCGTATCAAAACACGTATTGGTATGTCAGACTTAGCCTTGTCGTGGTTTAACTCTTATCTTACTGACAGGATGCAGTGTGTCTCCCATAACAATGTGACCTCGGACCATGTTAAGGTAACGTGTGGAGTTCCTCAGGGTTCAGTTCTTGGCCCTGCACTCTTTAGTATCTACATGCTGCCGTTAGGTGACATCATACCTGTTACCTTTCACTGTTATGATGATGACACCCAACTCTACATGCCCCTAAACATGACCAACACCCAGAATTGTAGTCACCTGGAGGCGTGTCTTAATGAAATTAAACAATCACCTGGAGGCAATTACACACCTATTTAATAATACTACCTTAACATTTGACAACCAAACAATTACACACCTATTTAATAACATCAGTATCTTCACGACAGGTGCTACTGATAGAGCTGACAGTTCCTTGGGAGGATGGCATAGAGGAGGCGAACAAGCGTAAGCGGTCAAAGTACCAGGAGCTAGTGGAGCAATGCCACAGAGGAGGCTGGAAGGCCCGCTGTGAGCCCATTGAAGTGGGGTGTAGAGGCTTTGCTGGCCGCTCACTGTGCAAGGTGTTCACACTACTTGGCATCACAGGTGATGGGAAAAGGAAGGCCATCAAGGCCACCATGAAGGCAGCAGAGAGAGCCTCTAGATGGCTATGGATCAGGAGGAGCGAACTGTGGGCCAATGCTACTGGGACACAAGCTGGGGTCTGATTAACCCTGGCTGGGTCACCTGAGGGAGGGGGTATGATGTTGAAAGATCCGAAACCCCCGGTGATCTCAGGCATATCACTGATGATGTGTCCCAGTGCATCTGAGGATGTATCTTACAATCATATATATACATCAGGGTTTCCTGTAGCGCTTTGTTGTTAAGGCGGCCGCCTTAACAACAATGAGCCACCGCCTAAACTTAAGTCTTTATTTTTATTTTTTATTTTATTTTTTTGACCTGTCCAGCTTCTCAGGCAAATCATATAGTAGATGTAGATGCCCATATCGGATGTTCAGATTTACTTTACAAAAGAGAAGTGTAGGATACTTCTCTTGTTACCTTATTTGTATTTGACTTTATTAAATGTATTTATATTATCATTTGGTCCTAAACTAAAGTCTTAACAAGCTGCTACGCTTCGTACTGCCTCTGCCTCTGTCAGTACGTCTCTGCAGCACCCAGCATTGTCCCACCCACACAACCATCTGATTGGTGACACGCAGAGCGGAAGCAGCCAATCAGCAGTGCATATTCCGAGCGGTTAAAGCCAATCAGCAGTGAGTATTCAGAGCGCATGTAACAGCCAATCGGCAGTGAGTATTCAGAGTGGTTGAAGCCAATCAGCAGTGAGTATTCAGAGCGCATGTAACAGCCAATCAGCAGTGAGTATTCAGAGCGGTAACATCCAATCAGCAGTGCGTATTAAGAGTGGTTGAAGCCAATCAACAGGGAGTATTCAGAGCGCATGTAACAGCCAATCAGCAGTGCGTATTCAGAGTGGTTGAAGCCAATCAGCAGTGAGTATTCAGAGCGCATGTAACAGCCAATCAGCAGTGAGTATTCAGAGCGGTAACATCCAATCAGCAGTGCGTATTAAGAGTGGTTGAAGCCAATCAGCAGTGAGTATTCAGAGCGCATTAAACAGCCAATCAGCAGTGAGTATTCAGAGCGGTAACAGCCAATCAGCAGTGTGTATTCAGAGTGGTTGAAGCCAATCAGCAGTGAGTATTCAGAGCGCATGTAACAGCCAATCAGCAGTGCGTATTCAGAGTGGTTGAAGCCAATCAGCAGTGAGTATTCAGAGCGCATGTAACAGCCAATCAGCAGTGCGTATTCAGAGTGGTAACAGCCAATCAGCAGTGAGTATTCAGAGCGCATGGAGTCAGTGCTCACGGCACAGGCAGGCAGAGAGGAGAGACGGTGCGGGTTAGCAGAAAGGTGTGTAACTGGTGAGCATAATGCAGCGGACTCTCCCCAAATGATAATAAACACCTCCCAGTCAACTACTAGTAACATCACTATGAGCCCGTTGACCTTCTAGAAACATAAGCGGCATCTTAGCTCGCTCGCAGTCCTTGAGGTGAAGGCTAATTAGCTTTTAGCGTAACGTTAGCTCATTTTGCGGTGTGTGTGTGTGTGTGTGTGTGTGCGTGCGTGCGTGCGTGTGTGTTCCGGACAGCAAAGCCCTGTCTGTCTGAGAGAAAGACAAGCATTATTGACCTATAGTTAACAACTAAGTTATTTCACTTTACCTTTTTCTGTGTTGAAACAGCAAAAAGGACATTATGTTAAATGAAGAGTTTCTGTCTCTGATAGTTGATATAATAATGTAACTGTATCATAAACTCCATGGTGTTCAGGGATGAATAGTCTCTCCTATTGCTATTGTACTATTTTTTCAGCTATAGTTAAAAGTTAAAGTAAAAGTACCAATGATTGTCACACACACATGAGGTGTGGCGAAATTCTTCTCTGCATTTGACCCATCACCCGTAGAAGTATTTAAGTCCCATCTTAAAACTAATTTGTATACTCTAGCCTTTAAATAGATCCCCTTTTTAGACCAGTTGATCTGCCGTTTCTTTTCTTTTCTCCTCTGCCCCTCTCTCCCTTGTGGAGGGAGGGGACACAGGTCCGGTGGCCATGGATGAAGTGCTGGCTGTCCAGAGTCGGGACCCGGGGTGGACCGCTTGCCTGTGCATCGGTTGGGGACATCTCTGCGCTGCTGACCCGTCTCCGCTCGGGATGGTCTCCTGCTGACCCCACTATGGACTGGACTCTTACTATTATGTTAGATCTGCTATGGACTGAACTCTCACTATTATGTTAGATCCACTATGGACTGGACTTTCACTAATATGTTAGATCCACTATGGACTGGACTTTCACAATATTATGTCAGACCCACTCGACGTCCATTGCATCCGGTCTTCCCTAGAGGTCACACACATATGCGGTCCTCTCCAAGGTTTCTCATAGTCATTCACATCGACGTCCCACTTGGTTGTGAGTTTTTCCTTGCCCTTATGTGGACTCTGTACCGAGGATGTCGTTGTGGCTTGTGCAGCCCTTTGAGACACTTGTGATTTAGGGCTATATAAATACACATTGATTGATTGATTGATCACCCTTGATCACCCCCTGGGAGGTGAGGGGAGCAGTGAGCAGCAGCGGTGGCCATGCCCGGGAATAGTTTTTGGTGATTTAACCCCCAATTCCAACCCTTGATGCTACATTAATCATTAGTAATGGAGCAGTCTAGTTTTGAATGGCAGGGTCCCTGCTATCAGATGTTGATAAAAATATAACATTTACATAATAAAAATCAACTACAAAAACAAATGCTATATTAAATTAAGCATGATGAGTTGAACATATGTCAGCATGTGGCCCCACTTTTAACTCTTTTTTTCAAACGCGTATTGCAAACGCTTATTTACAGTAAGTCATTAATTTGACTTAGTCATTATTTTGTCTTAGTAAGTCAATATTTACTAAGTCAAAATAATGACATACTTACTATCTCAGGTAACTAGGACTGTTTTGTGTTTTGTTTTTACTTTACGGAAAAAATATCGAGATATATATCGTATATTGCCATCCAGCATATGGAGCGGAAAACACAACCAAAAATTGTAGGCTTCTTCACGCGACGAAGCCGGCCTACTTCACCACAGTCTGTAGTCTATTGCCCCCCCAGGCAGCGATGAGATGGAGACGTGATGGCGGCGACAGGCCAAATTACACTGTACCTTACACCCGCCCAGCACCTTCCCCGTCTCCGTCCGCCTGTCCCGGGCGACGCCCCGTTTCGCTGTGGTGAGACACCTCCTTAACTAACAAATTTTGTGGGGGAACACTGTATATATATATATATATATATATATATATATATATATATATATATATATATATATATATATATATATATATATATATATATATATATATATATATATATATATTTATATATATATATATATATATATATTTATATATTAGGGGTGTGGGAAAAAAATCGATTCGAATTCGAATCGCGATTCTCACGTTGTGTGATTCAGAATCGATTCTCATTTTTAAAAAATCGATTTATTTTAAAAAAAATTTTTTTTTTTTAGTAATATATATATTTTTTTTAAATTAATCAATCCAACAAAACAATACACAGCAATACCATAACAAAGCAATCCAATTCCAAAACCAGAGCCGAGCCAGCAACACTCAGAAGTGCAATAAACAGAGCAATTGAGGAGACACAAACACGACACACAACAAAGCAACAAAAATGAATATTATCAACAACAGTATCAATATTAGTTACAATTTCAACATAGCAGTGATTAAAAATCCCTCATTGACATTATCATTAGACATTTATAAAAAAGAACAATAGTGTCACAGTGGCTTACACTTGCATCACATCTCATAAGCTTGACAACACACTGTGTCCAATATTTTCACAAAGATAAAATAAGTCATATTTTTGCTTCATTTAATAGTTGAAACAAATGTACATTATTGCAATCAGTTGATAAAACATTGTCCTTTACAATTATAAAAGCTTTTTACAAAAATCTACTACTCTGCTTGCATGTTAGCAGACTGGGGTAGATCCTGCTGAAATCTTATGTATTGAATGAATAGAGAATCCTTTTGAATCAGGAAAATATCCTTTTTGAATCGAGAATCGTGTTGAATTGAAAAAAAAAAAAATCGATTTTCGTGGGACATCAAAAGATTCACAGCCCTAATATGTGTATATATATATATATATATATATATATGTGTGTGTATCTATCTATATATATTAGGGATGTCCCGATCCAGGTTTTTGCACTTCCGATCCGATACCGATATTGTTTTTGCATTTCCGATCCGATACCGATACTGACCGATACCGATACTGACCGATACTGGCCTATCCGAGCATGTATTAAAGTTATTTAGCCTACTTAGTTGTCAGAATCATGTTGAAAAGGCTTTTAGTACTCTTGATAACAACTAGCCAGCTGAATTAGGGGAGTTTGAATAATACACAATGGTTGGTAACAAGAAACTGACCTGTTTATTCAAGGATAAACACAAAATAGACAAAATTATACATGACAAACAGAAATGGCATCATTGAACTAGGGCTGGGCGATATGGCCTTTTTTTAATATTGCCATATTTTAAGGCCATATTGCGATACACAATATATATCTCCATATTTTGCCTTAGCCTTGAATGAACACTTGATGCATATAATCACAGCAGTATGATGATTCTATGTGTTTTGATTGATTGATTGAGACTTTTATTAGTAGGTTGCACAGTGAAGTACATATTCCGTACAATTGACCACTAAATGGTAACACCCCAATAAGTTTTTACACTTGTTTAAATTGATTCATGATACAGATATATACTATCAGATATATACTATCATCATAATACAGTCATCACACAAGATAATCACATTGAATTATTGACATTATTTATAATCCAGGGTGTGGAGGGGATGTAAGTGTCAAAAAGACAGCCAAAAGAGTTTGATATGAGAATAAATCTAAAGTTAAAATATAGGGTAGAAATGCACCCATTTGCAGGAAATGCAGTCTTGATTTTCAAAATGTTCTTTCAAGGCTTGCATGTCTACATTAAAACATTCTTCTTCATACTGCATTAATATATGCTACTTTTAAACTTTCATGCAGAGAAGGAAATCAAAACTAAAAAAATCACAAATTTTTTCATACGGTGTTGATGTGGAAATGTTTGCCTCAGCATTTTGATGGTGTGGACGTGTGGCACCGAATGGAGATAAGCGTCTCGACAGACGTTACAATATTTGAACAATGATGACGAAAACTGTTTTCTCTGTCGTGTCCGTGTGTCGAAAATTGTTATGCGCTTATTTTTTTATTTGATTTTGTGCGTGGCATAGATTTGCTATGCGCAGAGGACGCTTAAACAGTGTGCAATTGCACAGGCGAGCACCTTAGAGGGAGCGTTGCTCGCACGGCTGCGCTAGCATCACAGCTAACGTTAGCCATGCTGCTACCTCTCTGCTCGGGGAGGACGTATACGTATGTGACGTATGACGTGACAGTATGTGACGTATGACATGACAGTATGTGACGTATGACGTGACAGTATGTGACGTATGACGTGACAGTATGTGACGTATGACGTGACAGTATGTGACGTATGACGTGACAGTATGTGACGTGTGTAAGAAGGTGCACTTGCTGTCTGTGAGAGGGAGACACAGGAAAGAGTGAGAAGAGCCTGTCGTGTAATGCCAGCAGCTAAAAGCAACTGCGAGATTCCACAGACGTGTGGATGTGTTGAAGGTGTGCTGGAAAATGCGGAACGGAAATTACGGAGCAGCAGAAAAGTGGAATGTATTATTTAAATCGCTGCGTTGGAAAACACGGACCGGAGTTTTTTTTTTAAACTGGATCTGGATCGGCATTTTCCCATGCCTTGCCGATACGCAATTTTTGGCAAATATCGGCAGCCGATCCGATCCAAATATCGGATCGGGACATCCCTAATGTATATATACTACAGGTGTTACATATACTACAGGTGCTACATGTACTACAGGTGTTACATATACTACAGGTGTTACATATACTACAGGTGCTACATGTACTACAGGTGCTACATGTACTACATGTGCTACATATACTACAGGTGTTACATATACTACAGGTGTTACATATACTACAGGTGTTACATATACTACAGGTGTTACATATACTACAGGTGCTACATGTACTACAGGTGTTACATATACTACAGGTGCTACATATACTACAGGTGTTACATATACTACAGGTGTTACATATACTACAGGTGCTACATGTACTACAGGTGCTACATATACTACATGTGTTACATATACTACAGGTACTACATATACTACAGGTGCTACATGTACTACAGGTGCTACATATACTACAGGTGCTACATGTACTACAGGTACTACATATACTACAGGTGTTACATATACTACATGTGTTACATATACTACAGGTGCTACATGTACTACAGGTGCTACATATACTACATGTGTTACATATACTACATGTGTTACATATACTACAGGTACTACATATACTACAGGTGCTACATGTACTACAGGTGCTACATGTACTACAGGTGTTACATATACTACATGTGTTACATATACTACAGGTGCTACATGTACTACAGGTACTACATATACTACAGGTGCTACATGTACTACAGGTGCTACATGTACTACAGGTGTTACATATACTACATGTGTTACATATACTACAGGTGCTACATGTACTACAGGTACTACATATACTACAGGTGCTACATGTACTACAGGTGCTACATGTACTACAGGTGCTACATGTACTACAGGTGCTACATATACTACAGGTGTTACATATACTACAGGTGCTACATGTACTACTGCTGTTGAATACGTTCTGCTTCTTCCTACTACTGTTGACTGAGGTGAAGTGCAGTGGTGTTGAATAAGTTCTGGTTCTTCCTACCGCTGTTGAATAAGTGCTGCTTCTTCCTACTGCTGTTGAATACGTTTTGCTTCTTCCTACTACTGTTGAATAAGTTCTGCTTCTTCCTACTGCTGTTGAATAAGTTCTGCTTCTTCCTACTGCTGTTGAATACGTTTTGCTTCTTCCTACTACTGTTGAATAAGTTCTGCTTCTTCCTACTGCTGTTGAATAAGTTCTGCTTCTTCCTACTACTGTTGAATATGTTCTGCTTCTTCCTACTGCTGTTGAATACGTTTTGCTCCTTCCTACTGCTGTTGAATGAGTTCTGCTTCTTCCTACTGCTGTTGAATAAGTTCTGCTTCTTCCTACTGCTGTTGAATAAGTTCTGCTTCTTCCTACTGCTGTTGAATGAGTTCTGCTTCTTCCTACTGCTGTTGAATAAGTTCTGCTTCTTCCTACTACTGTTGAATAAGTTCTGCTTCTTCCTACTACTGTTGAATACGTTTTGCTTCTTCCTACTACTGTTGAATAAGTTCTGCTTCTTCCTACTACTGTTGAATAAGTTCTGCTTCTTCCTACTACTGTTGAATAAGTTCTGCTTCTTCCTACTACTGTTGAATACGTTCTGCTTCTTCCTACTACTGTTGAATAAGTTCTGCTTCTTCCTACTACTGTTGAATAAGTTCTGCTTCTTCCTACTACTGTTGAATAAGTTCTGCTTCTTCCTACTACTGTTGAATATGTTCTGCTTCTTCCTACTACTGTTGAATAAGTTCTGCTTCTTCCTACTACTGTTGACTGAGGTGAAGTGCAGTGGTGTTGAATAAGTTCTGGTTCTTCCTACCGCTGTTGAATAAGTTCTGCTTCTTCCTACTGCTGTTGAATAAGTTCTGCTTCTTCCTACTACTGTTGAATAAGTTCTGCTTCTTCCTACTGCTGTTGAATAAGTTCTGCTTCTTCCTACTACTGTTGAATATGTTCTGCTTCTTCCTACTGCTGTTGAATACGTTTTGCTCCTTCCTACTACTGTTGAATAAGTTCTGCTTCTTCCTACTGCTGTTGAATAAGTTCTGCTTCTTCCTACTGCTGTTGAATGAGTTCTGCTTCTTCCTACTGCTGTTGAATAAGTTCTGCTTCTTCCTACTACTGTTGAATACGTTCTGCTTTTTCCTACTGCTGTTGAATAAGTTCTGCTTCTTCCTACTACTGTTGAATACGTTTTGCTTCTTCCTACTACTGTTGAATAAGTTCTGCTTCTTCCTACTACTGTTGAATAAGTTCTGCTTCTTCCTACTACTGTTGAATAAGTTCTGCTTCTTCCTACTACTGTTGAATAAGTTCTGCTTCTTCCTACTACTGTTGAATAAGTTCTGCTTCTTCCTACTACTGTTGAATAAGTTCTGCTTCTTCCTACTACTGTTGAATATGTTTTGCTTCTTCCTACTGCTGTTGAATAAGTTCTGTTTCTTCCTACTACTGTTGAATAAGTTCTGCTTCTTCCTACTACTGTTGAATAAGTTCTGCTTCTTCCTACTACTGTTGACTGAGGTGAAGTGCAGTGGTGTTGAATAAGTTCTATTGGCTGCAGTGGAAACGCGTGTGAAATGGAACCATGGAGAGTTGGGCGCCCCCTGCTGGCGTGGAGGTTCTGGCCCACAAGAAGAACTGACGTCCAATTGGACCCACTTGTGTCAGCGATGACGTCACCAGGTGGTGGTGATTATGAATCATAGCATGCTCGCTAGTGACGTCACCACTGCTGACTCAGCAAGTGATGCGCACCTGCAGGCGCTCGGAACCAACCGGAACCGCCAAGCAGGCCGCGCGTGTCCTGCGTGCGTTACATCATTGACGATGACCGGAGGCTGCGTGATGCTGTGCACCGACACGGATTAAACAAAGCCGCCATTGACGACAAAAGGCCTCACCTGACCACCGGAAGTCGCCCCGTCCTCGCAGGGCTTGTTCCCGCACTGAAATCCTCACGCACGTCGCGCGGCGCGGCCCGCGTCCTGCCGCAGAGCCGCCATCCCGCAGAACGTCGCCCAGACCACCGAGAGGAGGGGGGAGGGGCACCGAGTCCCGCTCCGAGTCCCGCTCCGAGTCCCTATCCGAATCCCGCAACCGCTCCGAGTGCACTTGCTCCGCCTCGAGGTCGCCGCCAAGATGGAGGCTGGCTGCGGGAAGGAGCCGCTGCTGCTGCGGAACATGCAGGCAGGCGCCACCAGGGGGCTCCAAACACAGCCCTTCACAATAAAAGCCCTGTGGGGGAAACACTCTTTTCTGTGCCTTCATCACGTGTGAACTGCAGGCTGGAGCCTATCCCAGCTGACGTCATTACACCTGGGCCAATCACGTTACATAATACTTATTGTATATTAATTACAACCAATAATGAGACATAATACATATTATATATTAATTACAACCAATAATGAGACATAATACATATTATATATTAATTACAACCAATTATGAGACATGATACATATTATATATTAATTACAACCAATTATGAGACATGATACATATTATATATTAATTACAGTCAATTAAGAGACATAATACAAATTATATATTAACTACAACCAATAATGAAACTTAATACATATTATATATTAATTACAACCAATTATGAGACATAATACATATATATCAATTACAGTCAATTATGAGACATAATACATATTATATATTAATTACAACCAATTATGAGACATAATATATATTATATATCAATTACAGTCAATTAAGAGACATAATACATATCATATATCAATTACAGTCAATTAGGAGCCATAATACATATTATATGTCAATTACAGTCAATTAGGAGACAAAACACATATTGTATATTAATTACAACCAATTATGAGACATAATACATATTATATATTAATTACAACCAATTATGAGACATAATACATATTATATATTAATTACAACCAATTATGAGACATAATACATATTATATATTAATTACAGTCAATTAGGAGACATAATATGTACTATATATTAATCACAACCAATTATGAGACATAATTCATATTTTATATTAATTACAACCAATTAGGAGACATAATACATATTATATATTAAGTACAAACAATTATGAGACATATTACATATTATATATTTATTACAAACAATTATGAGACATATTACATATTATATATTTATTACAGTCAATTAGGAGACATAATACATATTATATATTAATTACAACCAATTATGAGACATAATACACATTATATATTAATTACAGTCAATTAAGAGACAAAATATATATTATAAATTAATTACAACCAATTATGATACATAATGCATATTATATATTAATTACAACCAATTATGAGACATAATACATATTATATATTAATGACAACCAATAATGAGACATAATACATATTATATATTAATTACAACCAATTATGAGACATAATATATATTATATATCAATTACAACCAATTATGAGACATAACACATATTATATATTAATTACAACCAATTAAGAGACATAATACATATTATATATTAATTATAACCAATTAAGAGACATAATACATATTATATATTAATTACAACCAATAATGAAACATAATACATAGTATATATTAATTACAACCAATTATGAGACATAATACATATTATACATTAATTACAGTAAATTATGAAAAGTAATACATATATATCTATTACAGTCAATTATGAGACATAATGCATATTATGTATTACTTACAGTCAATTATGAGACATAATACATATTATATATTAATTACAGTCAATTATGAGACATAATATATATTATATATTAATTACAGTCAATTAGGGGACATAATACATATTATATATTAATTACAGTAAATTATGGAAAATAATACATATAACCTCGGAGACAATAAAGCTAATTATTCTTATTATTATATATTACTCGTTTTTTTCTGGACTTAGGAACACATACAGGTGTGTGTTACTACATTATATATACTTGCAGTGTGTATATTGTACATATTACATATTGTTATGAAGGTGTGTGTTACTACATTATATATATACTTGCAGTGTGTATATTGTACATATTACATATTGTTATGAAGGTGTCTGTTACTACATTATATATATACTTGCAGTTTGTATATTGTACATATTACATATTGTTATGAAGGTGTGTGTTACTACTTTGTATATATACTTGCAGTGTGTATATTGTACATATTACATATTGTTATGAAGGTGTCTGTTACTACTTTGTATATATACTTGTAGTGTGTATATTGTACATATTACATATTGTTATGAAGGTGTCTGTTACTACATTATATATATATATATACTTGCAGTGTGTATATTGTACATATTACATATTGTTATGAAGGTGTGTGTTACTACATTATATATATACTTGCAGTGTGTATATTGTACATATTACATATTGTTATGAAGGTGTGTGTTACTACATTATATATATACTTGCAGTGTGTATATTGTACATATTACATATTGTTATGAAGGTGTCTGTTACTACATTATATATATACTTGCAGTTTGTATATTGTACATATTACATATTGTTATGAAGGTGTGTGTTACTACTTTGTATATATACTTGCAGTGTGTATATTGTACATATTACATATTGTTATGAAGGTGTCTGTTACTACTTTGTATATATACTTGTAGTGTGTATATTGTACATATTACATATTGTTATGAAGGTGTCTGTTACTACATTATATATATACTTGCTGTTGGAATAATTGTTTGTAAGTTATCACAAAAGAAATGTTGTATTATGAATGCTGTATTTCGAGGCCTAACAAAAGGATGAAGGCTCGTGAAACGCCACTGTGATTTCAGCACGGACAGATGGCAGGATGTGCTCAACTCCTGGAGGAACTCTCTTTGAAGTGTTAAACGAACTCTCTTTGAAGTAATTCACAAACTCTCTTCCAACTATTTGGTCAACGCTATTTACGACCCGCTGCCCTCTTGAAGTCACTGTGGACAGGAGACGGGAGGGGTTGTCCATTGTCCTCCAACACCTGCCCCAGCTGGATCCAGGAAGAGCCAAGCCCGAGAAGTCCTCTTCTTGGACTTCAAAGCGACTGAAAACAATGACTGTTTTACATACCTCCCTATTCCTATTGTGACATATGTTGGTGCGTGAACATGGAACATCTGAATTAAAAGAGGAGACGAGAACCTTCTTCGTCAGAGCGTGCTAAGACACTGTAAGAGGTTACAGGTTGAAGCCGTCTCTCCTCAATTGAGTCCAAATTGAATTCTGTCTCTGTTTGATTCCTTGCCTTTTGTCTTGTGTAACAGATGTCCTGTGTTTGAACCTGACACTTGCAGTATGTATATTGTACATATTACATATTGTTATGAAGGTGTCTGTTACTACATTATATATATACTTGCAGTGTGTATATTGTACATATTACATATTGTTATGAAGGTGTCTCTTACTACATTATATATATATACTAGCAGTGTGTATATTGTACATATTACATATTGTTATGAAGGTGTCTGTTACTACATTATATATATACTTGCAGTGTGTATATTGTACATATTACATATTGTTATGAAGGTGTCTGTTACTACGTTATATATATACTTGCAGTGTGTATATTGTACATATTACCTATTGTTATCAAGGTGTATGTTACTACATGATTTATATATACGGTATATATATATATATATATATATATATATATATATATATATATATATATATATATATACTTAATGTGTATATTGTACATATTACATATTGTTATAAAGGTGTCTGTTACTACATTATATATATACTTGCAGTGTGTATATTGTACATATTACATATTGTTATGAAAGTGTCTATTACTGCAATATATATATATATATATATATATATATATATATATATATTTAATGTGTATATTGTACATATTACATATTGTTATGAAGGTGTCTGTTACTATATTATATATAAACTTGCTACCTACTCAGTGGCCTAGTGGTTGGAGTGTCCGCCCTGAGATGGGTAGGTTGTGAGTTCAAACCCCTGCCGAGTCATACCAAAGACTACAAAAATGGGAGCCATTACCTCCCTGCTTGGCACTCAGCATTGGAATTGGGGGTTAAATCACCAAAAATGATTCCCGGGCGCGGCACCGCTGCTGCCCACTGCTCCCCTCACCTCCCAGGGGGTGAACAAGGGGATGGGTCAAATGCAGAGGACAAATTTCACCACACCTAGTGTGTGTGTGACTATCATTGGTACTTTAACTTTAACGTTATGAAGGTGTTTGTTACTACGTTATATATACCGTATACACTTGCAATGTGTATATTGTACATATTACATATTGTTATGAAGGTGTCTGTTACTACATTATATATATACTTGCAGTGTGTATATTGTACATATTACATATTGTTATGAAGGTGTCTGTTACTACATTATATATATACTTGCAGTGTGTATATTGTACATATTACATATTGTTATGAAGGTGTCTGTTACTACATTATATATATACTTGCAATGTGTATATTGTACATATTACATATTGTTATGAAGGTGTCTGTTACTACATTATATATATACTGTCATGACTTGGTCCTTGGGTTTTGTTTTTCCGGAAGGCAACGGAAAGTTGGCTCGGGCAAGACGGGAATGTAAGTACATGATTTATTCAATATTATCAAAAAGGAACAAACTAAAGGTGCGCACAAGGCGGAAGTACAAACTTGACAAAGGAAACAAATACTTGCACGTGGGCAAAAAACTAAGGACATGAACAAAAGTCGCTAACTGTGGCATGAATAGAAAAAAGTTACTTGGACAGGGCATGAAGTGCGCAGAGGTAAACAGAGTGTGACAGGGGTATGATGTCGCCAGACGGACAGACTGGCAACTGGAAGCTTAAATAATAGTGACATGATTAAAGACAGGTGCGTGAGTCGTGAGGGCAGGTGAAAACTAATGGGTTGCTATGGTGACAAACAAGAGTGCACAATGAGTCCAAACGTGGAACAGGTGAAACCAATGGGTAACCATGGAAACAAGACAAGGGAGTGAAAAGCCAGAAACTAAAGAGTCCAATAACTAAACAAAACAAAACATGATTAAAACAAAACATGATTACACAGACATGACATATACTTGCAGTGTGTATATTGTACATATTACATAATGTTATGAAGGTGTCTGTTACTACATTATATACTTGCAGTGTGTATATTGTACATATTACATATTGTTATGAAGGTGTCTGTTACTACATTATATATATACTTGCAGTGTGTATATTGTACATATTACATATTGTTGTGAAGGTGTTTTTTACTACATTATATATATACTTGCAGTGTGTATATTGTGCATATTACATATTTTTAAGAAGGTATCTGTTACTACATTATATATATACTTGCAGTGTGTATGTTGTACATATTACATATTGTTATGAAGGTGTCTGTTACTACATTATATATATACTTGCAGTGTGTATATTGTACATATTACATATTGTTATGAAGGTGTCTGTTACTACATTATATACTTGCAGTGTGTATATTGTACATATTACATATTGTTATGAAGGTGTCTGTTACTACATTATATATATACTTGCAGTGTGTATATTGTACATATTACATAGTGTTGTGAAGGTGTTTTTTACTACATTATATATACTTGCAGTGTGTATATTGTACATATTACATATTGTTATGAAGGTGTCTGTTACTACATTATATATATACTTGCAGTGTGTATGTTGTACATATTACATATTGTTATGAAGGTGTCTGTTACTACATTATATATATACTTGCAGTGTGTATATCGTGCATATTACATATTTTTATGAAGGTGTCTTTTACTACATTATATATATACATACTTGAGGTGTGTATATTGTCCATATTACCTACTGTTATGAAGGTGTCTGTTACCACATGATATATATATATACTTGCAGTGTGTATATTGTACATTTTACCTATTGTTATGAAGGTGTCTCTTACTACAGTATATATATACTTGCAGTGTGTATATTGTACATATTACATATTGTTATGAAGGTGTCTGTTACGACATTATATATATACTTGCAGTGTGTATATTGTACATATTACATATTGTTATGAAGGTGTCTGTTACTACATTATATATATATATATAATTGCAGTGTGTATAGTGTAAATATTACATATTATTATGAAGGTGTCTGTTACCACATTATATATATATACTTGCAGTGTGTATATTGTACATATTACATATTGTTATGAAGGTGTCTGTTACTTCATTATAAATGGGATCAATATGTGTATCTACACAAAAAATATTATTACAATTGGGATTATTAGACTTAGACTTAGACAAACTTTAATGATCCACAAGGGAAATTGTTCAACACAGTAGCTCAGTTACAATGATGGAAAGTGTAAGGATGGAAAGGACAATGCAGGTATAAATAGACTAAATTTAGCGATATAAAGTCTAACATATATACGAATATATACATAATATGTGTACAGTATATTATATATACAGATATATTATATTATGTCTATAACATATATACAATATATACCACTGACCATGTACAATATTACAGTATATGTGACAGCAGCAGCATAAAATAGAGAGTAGATCCAGCAGGAAATAGAAAATAGACATTAAAAACAAAGAGAAGTAGCTAACATGTCAGGTGTCAGGTAATAGACAGATATCATCTATTGTTGTATGGCCAGTGTTTTATACAGGTAATAGACTGATATCATCAGGTAATAGACAGATATCATCTATTGCTGTATGGCCAGTGTTTTATACAGGTAATAGACTGATATCATCAGGTAATAGACAGATATCATCTATTGTTGTATGGCCAGTGTTTTATACAGGTAATAGACTGATATCATCAGGTAATAGACAGATGTCATCTATTGCTGTATGGCCAGTGATTATACAGCTGGATGGAGTGTGGAGTAGGGCTGTCTTGGTTGACAAGACTCTGCAGCATCGCGTGGACATCGGGGGCAGTACCTCTGGATTGGCAGACCGGGGTGGTGGTTCCTCTCTTTAAAAAGGGGAACCGGAGGGTGTGTTCTAACTATCGTGGGATCACACTCCTCAGCCTTCCCGGTAAGGTCTATTCAGGTGTACTGGAGAGGAGGCTACGCCGGATAGTCGAACCTCGGATTCAGGAGGAACAGTGTGGTTTTCGTCCTGGTCGTGGAACTGTGGACCAGCTCTATACTCTCGGCAGGGTCCTTGAGGGTGCATGGGAGTTTGCCCAACCAGTCTACATGTGCTTTGTGGACTTGGAGAAGGCATTCGACCGTGTCCCTCGGGAAGTCCTGTGGGGAGTGCTCAGAGAGTATGGGGTTTCGGACTGTCTGATTGTGGCGGTCCGCTCCCTGTATGATCAGTGTCAGAGCTTGGTCCGCATTGCCGGCAGTAAGTCGGACACGTTTCCAGTGAGGGTTGGATTCCGCCAAGGCTGCCCTTTGTCACCCATTCTGTTCATAACTTTTATGGACAGAATTTCTAGGCGCAGTCAAGGCGTTGAGGGGATCCGGTTTGGTGGCTGCAGGATTAGGTCTCTGCTTTTTGCAGATGATTTGGTCCTGATGGCTTCATCTGGCCAGGATCTTCAGCTCTCACTGGATCGGTTCGCAGCTGAGTGTGAAGCGACTGGGATGAGAATCAGCACCTCCAAGTCCGAGTCCATGGTTCTCGCCCGGAAAAGGGTGGAGTGCCATCTCCGGGTTGGGTAGGAGATCTTGCCCCAAGTGGAGGAGTTCAAGTACCTCGGAGTCTTGTTCACGAGTGAGGGAAGAGTGGATCGTGAGATCGACAGGCGGATCGGCGCGGCGTCTTCAGTAATGCGGACGCTGTATCGATCCGTTGTGGTGAAGAAGGAGCTGAGCCGGAAGGCAAAGCTCTCAATTTACCGGTCGATCTACGTTCCCATCCTCACCTATGGTCATGAGCTTTGGGTTATGACCGAAAGGACAAGATCATGGGTACAAGCGGCCGAAATGAGTTTCCTCCGCCGGGTGGCGGGGCTCTCCCTTAGAGATAGGGTGAGAAGCTCTGTCATCCGGGGGGAGCTCAAAGTAAAGCCGCTGCTCCTCCGCATCGAGAGGAGCCAGATGAGGTGGTTCGGGCATCTGGTCAGGATGCCACCCGAGCGCCTCCCTAAGGAGGTGTTTAGGGCATGTCCGACCGGTAGGAGGCCACGAGGAAGACCCAGGACACGTTGGGAAGACTATGTCTCCCGGCTGGCCTGGGAACGCCTCGGGATCCCCCGGGAGGAGCTGGACGAAGTGGCTGGGGAGAGGGAAGTCTGGGCTTCCCTGCTTAGGCTGCTGCCCCCGCGACCCGACCTCGGATAAGCGGAAGAAGATGGATGGATGGATGGATGGATGGAGTGTGGAATGAAGGAGTTGTTGAATGGCACAGTGCGGGAAGGAAGTTGAAGGAGTCTGTTGGAGTATGAACTCCGCTGTCCCTTAATTGTCAGGTGGAGTGGGTGGGCAGGATTGTCCATGATGGCCAGCAGTTTGTCCAGTGTCCTCCTGTCCCTCACTGACACAAACGCCTCCAACTGCGTGCCTATAGTTTGGCCGGCTTTCCGGATCAGTTTATCAATCCGGTTTGAGTCCCTTTTGCTGGTGCTGCTCCCCCAACAAAC
>NC_084574.2:38677500-38682500 GCF_033978685.3 Nerophis lumbriciformis | reverse complement strand
TAAGTTACCATGGTAACTTACTCACACTCACCTTAGTTTCCATGGTAACTTACTCCCACTCACCTAAGTTTCCATGGTAACTTACTCACTCTCACCTTAGTTTCTATGGTAACTTACTCACACTCACCTTGGTTTCCATGGTGACTTACTCACACTCACCTAAGTTTCCATTCTAACTTACTCACACTCACCTTAGTTACCGTGGTAACTTAACTCACACTCACCTTAGTTTCCATGGTAACTTACTCACACTCACCTTAGTTACTGTGGTAACTTACTCATACTCACCTTAGTTACCGCGGTAACTTACTCACACTCACCTTAGTTACTGCGGTAACTTACACTCACCTAAGTTACCATGGTAGCTTACACCACCTCGGGTTAGTTACCATGGTAACATCCTCCCACTTGGGTTGGTTAGTTACTGTGGTAACTTACTCCCACTCAGGTTAGTTACCATGGCAACGTCCTCCAGGTCAGTTGAGGTTATGTTGATGGTGTATTTAGTACGTTACAACATGAATATTCAAGGCTCTTTGCATCATTTGTCATGATGTGAAATAAAAACGTTTGTTTCAAGACGTCTTTAATATTTATTATAAACAAATTGTTATATATATATATATATATATATATATATATATATATATATATATATATATATATATATATACGTACGTATATATGTAAATATATATATAGTTTTTTTCCTTTGTTTTTTTTCTTGACATCCAGCATCAGACATCATATATCTGTTGTCTGCCCTAAATGTCAACATATTTTTTGTTTATATCCCAACCATACCAACCCTCCGCCCCCCACCCCCCAAAAAAGAAAAACAGCAAAAAAGCAAAGTAATATCTACAAATACATCAATTAAATAATCAGCTCACGTTAGCGCAGAGAGCTGATGTTGCTAAGCTGCAGCAGTGCTTCTCGGATGTGTTCTCCCCTCAGCCCGGGCGCACAAACCTCATCCAGCATCATATTGAGACCAGCCCGGGCGTTACAGTGCAGTCTCGGCCCTAGAGGCTCTGGACTCTAGAGCAGTGGACACACCTTCTCTGGACTGATGAATCACACTTTTCTGATGGACCAGTCCGGCTTTGGAGGTTGCCAGGAGAGCGCTACATTTCAGTGTGAAATTTGGTGGAGGAGGAATTATGGTGTGGGGTTGTTTTTCAGGAGTTGGGCTTGGCCCCTTAGTTCCAGTGAAAGGAACTTTGAATGCTCCAGGATACCAAAACAATTCCATGCTCCCAACCTTGTGGGAACAGTTTGGAGCGGGCCCCTTCCTCTTCCAACATGACTGTGCACCAGTGCACAAAGCAAGGTCCATAAAGACATGGATGACAGAGTCTGGTGTGGATGAACTTGACTGGCCTGCACAGAGTCCTGACCTGAACACGGTAGAACACCTTTCGAACAGAGACTGAGAGCCAGGCCTTCTCCACCAACATCAGTGTGTGACCTCACCAATGCGCTTTTGGGCTTTGTACCGAGGATGTCGTTGTGGCTTGTGCAGCCCTTTGAGACACTTGTGATTTAGGGCTATATAAATAAAGATTGATTGATTGATTGAAGAAAGGTGGAAAATAGTTATAAACACACTCTGCAACCTTGTGGACAGCCTTCCCAGAAGATATAAACACACTCCGCAACCTTGTGGACAGCCCTCCCAGAAGATGTAAACACACTCCGCAACCTTGTGGACAGCCTTCCCTGATGATATAAAGACACTCCACAACATTGTGGACAGCCCTCCCAGAAGATATAAACACACTCCGCAACCTTGTGGACAGCCTTCCCAGAAGTTATAAACACACTCCACAATCTTGTGGACAGCCTTCCCAGAAGATATAAACACTCCCCGCAACCTTGTGGACAGGCTTCCCAGAAGATATAAACACACTCCACAATCTTGTGGACAGCCTTCCCTGAAGATATAAAGACACTCCACAACCTTGTGGACAGCCTTCCCAGAAGTTATAAACACACTCCACAATCTTGTGGACAGCCTTCCCAGAAGATATAAAACGGCAATGAAAATCGTAGGGAGGAAAGAATATGAGCCTATACAGAGCATCTATGAGCAGGCAGTTAGGAAAAAAGCTAAGAAAATGATTTCCAACTCACAACACCCACTCTTTCCTGAATATGGAACCCTGCCATCAGGGAGAAGACTCCGGGTCCCACTATGCAAATCTAACTGCATTAAATTATCATTTGTCCCAGCCTCCATTAAGCTGACCAACAATGTGCAATAGAATTTTAATATATAGGTTAGCACTTTTTTAGCACATAGCACTTTAGCACATAGCACTTTAGAACTAAGCACTTTAGCACACAGCACTTTATCCATGAGCTCTAGTGCAATGCACATTGGTACTTTATCTTTATCTTCATACTGTAGATTGTATGCCTACATCAAAGTGCCACCTATGTCTATCAAGCTCCATGTTCTGATGTTTAAATGTTAGTTGTATGGTTGTGGTTGTGTCTGTGCTTGTGTTTTTCTTCTGTTGTTTTTGTGTATGTTAAGAAAGCAATGATGCACTGTGCCCAAGACAAATTTCCCCGCGGGGACAATAAAGTTGAACCTTGACCTTGACCTTGATATAAACACACTCCGCAACATTGTGGACAGCCTTCCCAGAAGTTATAAACACACTCCGCAATCTTGTAGACAGCCTTCCCAGAAGATATAAACACACTCCGCAACCTTGTGGACAGCCTTCCCAGAAGTTATAAACACACTCCACAATCTTGTGGACAGCCTTCCCTGAAGATATAAAGACACTCCGCAACCTTGTGGACAGCCTTCCCAGAAGTTATAAACACACTCCACAACCTTGTGGACAGCCTTCCCTGAAGATATAAAGACACTCCACAACCTTGTGGACAGCCTTCCCAGAAGAGTTGAAGCTGTAATAGCTGCAAAAGGTCATATTGAAGCCTATGGGTTAGGAATGGGATGGCACTTCAACTTCATATGTGAGTCAAGGCAGGTGGCCAAATACTATAACCCATATATATATATATATATATATATATATATATATATATATATATATATATATATATATATATATATATATATACTGTCAGAAAGTATTTTAGTCTTATCTTATTCTGACGCAGCTTTGAGATGTTAGATTTCCTGTGCTCTTAATTTGGCGGTCTAGTCTGAGACGTCATTTCCTGTTTGTAGCGTTTCTGCGTAATATGGGCTCTTGGGTGATTGTGTAAACAGCAGTGTGTGCGTTCCTGACTAAAATGTAAGTATACGTCGAATATAGCACGGTTATTAATGCTAAAATGCTTATAATGTGTTAGATGTAGCCTTAAACGAGTGTTTGTTTGCAACAATGTTTCTGCTTGACGATTCGCCAGCTCAACTTAATACAGCTTGTTACACAGTAGTAACCTCATCCTACCACTAGAGGGCGACACAGACCACGTTTAAATCACTGTCTAAATCAACAGTGCTTATTCTCCATTCATCTCTTATAGGCTGCTTTAATAGTCCATGTACATTTGTTTTATAACACATTGTAGAGTATATTATATTATACATATCCTGTTGTATTATTGCATATTATATTGCCTAAATGTATCCTAATCATTCTTTGTATGTGTTCCCTTTAGACCACACACACATCTATACTACAACTGTTCAACTTCATCATTAAAGAGTGCCTAAAGCCTCTCTGTGCCCTACTCTCTGACCGGAGTCCTTGTCCTAAGAAGATATCACACCAGCATTCCGCATCCAGAGTAACCTACTCTATCACATATACAGATACATATGTATATATATATATATATATTATGTATGAATATAACCCTTATATATACACATACATATGTATGTATATTAATCATTAACTTTAGAATTTGATGGCAGCAACATGTGACAAAGAAGTTGGGAAAGGTGGCAATAAATACTGATAAAGTTGAGGAATGCTCATCAAACACTTATTTGGAACATCCCACAGGTGAACAGGCAAATTGGGAACAGGTGGGTGCCATGATTGGGTATAAAAGTAGATTCCAGGAAATGCTCAGTCATTCACAAACAAGGATGGGGCGAGGGTCACCACTTTGTCAACAAATGCGTCAGCAAATTGTTGAACAGTTTAAGAAAAACCTTTCTCAACCAGCTATTGCAAGGAATTTAGGGATTTCACCATCTACGCTCCGTAATATCATCAAAGGGTTCAGAGAATCTGGAGAAATCACTGCACGTAAGCAGCTAAGCCTGTGACCTTTGATCCCTCAGGCTGTACTGCATCAACAAGCGACATCAGTGTGTAAAGGATATCACCACATAGACTCAGGAACACTTCAGAAACCCACTGTCAGTAACTACAGTTGGTCGCTACATCTGTAAGTGCAAGTTAAAACTCTCCTTTGCAAGGCGAAAACCGTTTATCAACAACACCCATAAACGCCGTCGGCTTCGCTGGGCCTGAGCTCATCTAAGATGGACTGATACAAAGTGGAAAAGTGTTCTGTGGTCTGACGAGTCCACATTTCAAATTGTTTTTGGAAACTGTGGACGTCGTGTCCTCCGGACCAAAGAGGAAAAGAACCATCCAGATTGTTATAGGCACAAAGTGTAAAAGGCAGCATGTGTGATGGTATGGGGGTGTATTAGTGGCCAAGACATGGGTAACTTACACATCTGTGAAGGCACCATTAATGCTGAAAGGTACATACAGCTTTTGGAGCAACATATGTTGCCATCCAAGCAACGTTATCATGAACGCCCCTGCTTATTTCAGCAAGGCAATGCCAAGCCACGTGTTACATCAACGTGGCTTCATAGTAAAAGAGTGCGGGTACTAGACTGGCCTGCCTGTAGTCCAGACCTGTCTCCCATTGAAAATGTGTGGCGCATTATGAAGCCTAAAATAGCAGAAGGGAGACCCCCGGACTGTTGAACAACTTAAGCTGTACATCAAGCAAGAATGGGAAAGAATTCCACCTGAGAAGCT